>NW_018240802.1:0-442 GCF_001263595.1 Phalaenopsis equestris | reverse complement strand
ATGTTATAAATAATCGAAATAACAATCCCTATTCTGACTATTTTATCCTGGTTAGAAAAATCACCCTAATTTTAGCTGGAATATTTATAATAATTTGGTTAATCTATCCGGAAATATGAACAATCATGGAAATCTTAACTTTTAACCATTATCCTTCGGGATCTAACTCCAACCCTAACTCACAAGTTAAGGAAAAGAAGTTTACGATGGAAGAAGTAATGTTGAATATGGGAAATTAAATACAGAATCAAGGGGTTGCTATTAGAAATATTGAAAATCAATTAGGGCGTATTGCTACTGCACTTAGTAATAGACCTTTTTGAATTCTTCCAAGTACTGTGGAAGTTAATCTAAAAGATCAAAATAAAGAGCAAATTAAAGTTATTCAATAGAATGAATTTTTTTATGTACTGTAGAAGTTAATCCAAAAGATTAAAATAAA
>NW_018240801.1:0-1151 GCF_001263595.1 Phalaenopsis equestris | reverse complement strand
ATTATTGCACTTTCAATTAATAATGTCGGATACACTCTTATCACTAAATCTAGCAACAATATGATTTGGCTACAGAGCTTTATAACACGACTGGATAAGGAGCAGGGACTGAAAAGCTTCATCGTGACATCATGAGTGCTATTAATCTTGCTAAGAACATCATTTTCATGTCAGAACAAAGCATATCCACCTGATGTATCAATTTATACTCTCTTGTAAAAGATGAATCATTACTTTTGCAGAAGATAAATACAACTCAGAATCCTACAAACATAATGACTAATGTAATGACCATCGAGAAACTAGAGTTATGCTTGACTTTAGTTGGAGTCTAGGAAGGTTGAGACGGGGAGTGACCCACACTATGGTATAAGATTATGAAGATGATATAGATGATGTAGAACGGGTAGACATGCATCAGGTGCTATCGGCCTCCAAGTAGGAGATGGTTAGAAGGAGTAGAACTGTAGAACCTCTAAAGAGGCGCTCTTGCACCTGAGCATGTCGTCGCCACGCCTGAAACAAGCATAGCTATGTAGGACGGTATGACTACGTCACAACAAGGCATAACTATGATGGGCATTCACTCGATACAAGTCATTAGAAATCGTAAGAGTTGTGCAACTACACTAACTATGAGCATGGTTGTGTCGCGACTCTGTGTCTCAAGTTTGCAAAACCGAGCGTCCAAAATAATTGCGCCAAGGATGGCATGACTACACCAAGGACAATTTCTCTTTCGATTCAGTTCTCAAGTTTCAATTTGAGTGACGAGGCTCTCTCTCTCTCTCTCTCTCTCTCTTTCTCTTTCTCTCACGGGTGCAGTGTTTCTCCATAGGAGTTCTTTTTGAAGGTGAATTGCTGGAAGGGTGATTTTAATATGGGGGCTTTCTCTTGTGAGATCAAGAAGAAAAGTTCAGAGTAAAGTTCGGCAAGTTCCAGTAATTATGAAGAAATTATTAGAGTGTGCATATCTGTACGTTTCACCCATTCATAGTAAAATTTTCAGTGTAATTACATGATTTTTTTCCCATTCTCAAATTATTCCACATAAATCTCAGTGTGTTTTTCTTATATTACATTGTTGTGCTTCTATTCAAATTTTTTTTATTATGAATTTCTTGAATCAGTGTTTCTATTTTTAGCAGAGT
>NW_018240800.1:0-1212 GCF_001263595.1 Phalaenopsis equestris | reverse complement strand
TGTTCTTTTACAAAACCTTCAAATTTGATTATTTACTAATTTGAACAAACTCTATTGAGTATCATTATTTGAGCCGAATTCAAGTTATTTATAGTGCACTTGTTCATTTACGAATTACAACCCCAGTTCTGTAAGTGTGTGACACATCCAACACGTCTCTTTAGCCTTTAAAAAGAAAATAAAATAAAAAATCCTAAATCTAAAACCTGCCGTCCAAAAAATTTCGTGGCTTTCTTTCTACCTCTATGACTGGAGAAAAACGTACGCAGCGCTGCGTAAGCCCGGGGGGGTATTTAGGGTACTGGGGGGTTATATCCGCATTATACCCCTTGTAACCTACCTGTACCTTCTAGTAAGTTCCGCGCTTCTGTTTTCATATATTTGTAGGTTACAGGTAGGTTATAGGTAGGTTACAGGTAGACTACAGAGAGGTTATAGGGGGTATAACGCAGATATAACCCCCCAATACCCTCTGAATAACCTCCCTGACATATGCAGCGTTTCGTAAGTCTTACGTACGCAAATTTTTCTCCTATGACTAGCATCTCTCTTGAACGCAAACCCCTCTGCATGTTCCTCTTCCTGTTTCTCTACTTCCCTTTCGCTCCTAGACGCATGCTCCTCACTTTCAAGGCAAAATTTAAGAAAATGAAATTACAATAAAAATGAAAATTATCCTATAAAAAATAATAGAAAAAAAGTAATAGGAGTAATTTTTTATAGAATCGATCAAAATTTGAGGTGATTTTGATAGTCCAATTAACAGAATTGCCCCTACCAATTTATTATGTTAAAATTTTTAATCTTTTAGAAATATAGTATTTTTTTATGTTTTTCTTAATAGATGAGAAAAAATTAAAATATATGCTAATTTAAACGCTAAATTAAATCATCATATGCCATGATGATTGCCTTTGCACGCCACTGATAACATAAAAAATACTAGAAAATAAAATAAGTCAGAATATGGCGACCAATCCCCAAACCAAAAAAGTAACAAGATGATGATCAAGTTTTGTATATTGCGCTAACATGAATTTTGAGGAGATCCAACGAACTAGGAGACAGAAAAATACAGCTAAGTAGGGCACACTGGCAGGAAACCAAAGGACTAACTCACTTGACTAGACGCAACCCCGTAAACCAAAGCTCGAGGCCGATCTTGTGTAGACCACCCGAGCCAAGGACTAAGACTAATCGAGCCGAGCAGGG
>NW_018240799.1:1953-2303 GCF_001263595.1 Phalaenopsis equestris | reverse complement strand
TGGAAATGTTTTGTGCTTTGATAGCCCATAGATTTGCTTTGAGAAATTCTTTTAAGTAAAAATTCAACGAGTACTTTTCAGTTATCATCATCAATAATCTGTAGGCATCATCTTCATCATTTCTAGAAGAAGGCTGCAATTAATTATTCGGTGGTTGTGGTTTGTGTGCGTTGAGGTAGCTGTGTTGTGGGTTGTGGTGGTTATGTTATGTGACGCGGGGTAAATTTTATTGTGCTTTGATATCCCCTAGATTTGCAATGAGAAATTCTTTAAGGAAAGGTTCAAAGAGTGTTTTTCAATGATCATCATCAATAACATGTAGACATCATCTTCATTATCTCTAGAAGAAT
>NW_018240799.1:0-1164 GCF_001263595.1 Phalaenopsis equestris | reverse complement strand
CTCCGCTGTGATCGGGAATGGATAGTATTCCTGGAGGACAGTCTGACTCATGACATGCAACAACTCTATTTTAAAAATAATATCATATTATTAAATAATATTTTAATATTCATTTTTTCATTTTATTAATGATGATACTCACTGCTAAGTGAGGTGCATATGTTATTTTTTACACTATTCTGAAGTGAATTTTTAGTTCTAAAGTACCAAAAAACACTACTATGAAAGTTTTGTTGCAAACAATATTACTACACATGGGCAGAATGATCATTTGTCCAGAAACAACTGTGCTGCAGCTATTTTCAAACATCAATAAACAAACAGTCAGCCAGTTTATCTGCAGCAGTTTTCTTTGTAGGGCAGCTACCCCAAACAAACGCTTAGAGCATAAAAGTGTTGTTTCATCTTTATTATTTGAAGCATAAATTTTTAATATCAATATTAAATTTTCATTAGTAATATTATATATATAACATATTAATAAATATTAAAACATATATTTCTATTATATTTAAAAATTACATAAAATTGCAGATAATGTATAAAGATTGAAGATGGCAATTAAAAAATTTATAGTATAATATCATAATAATAAAGTGTTTCATCTTCACGTATAATCAGTTTAAAAATCATGATAGAAGATTTAACAAACATTAACTCCATATATATAATAAATCTAAAGATAAAAAATATAAATTAATGAATATATTTAACATAAAACTAATTATAAAGTAATAAAATATTATGAAAAATATTGTATATCATTTTGAAAATTTTCATATCATGTTTTATAGGATACGTCAACATTCTTTAGAGTTATTACAATATAAGAATTAGTTACGATATTTTAATCTACATTTTTTCTACATTGGACTAGTTTTTAATTTTTATTAAATAAAATAATAAATGCATGATCATCAAATTTAATAATTTTCTAGAGATTATATAATAAAATAGTAAATCAATATCTATTTTCGATTTATGCAAAATTTTTCATTGAGATTGTCGAAGGCATGTGACTTTATCTAAATTTAATGAAAAATAATAAGAATATTTTTAAGGTTAGTAATAAGTGCCCCCACTAAGAGAATTTTCTAGCTCTGCCCCTATATATTGTAAATGCTCGAATAAAAAAACTGCTACTAACCAAATTATAAGCATATC
>NW_018240798.1:2914-3229 GCF_001263595.1 Phalaenopsis equestris | reverse complement strand
AGGGAGAGAGATAGATGGTTGATGAGAGAATAAGAAGAGAAACATAGAGAGAGTGTCTATGAAAAGAAAGTGGGACAGTTAGAAAGTGATGAAAGAGACAAAGAGATGAGAGATTTACAAAGATGAAGGGTAAGAGATAGCGAGAGTGAGAGAGCAAGAGATAAAAAGAGAGATATGGAGAGTGTGAGAAGAGGAAAAGCTAGAGAGAATGCAAGAGGGGAGAGGAAGGGGCAAAGAGGGATAAGGAGGGACAAAGAGGGGGTGAGAGAGAACAAGACGTGAAGAAAGAGATAGTGAGAGGTGAGATGGAGAAAT
>NW_018240798.1:0-2866 GCF_001263595.1 Phalaenopsis equestris | reverse complement strand
GGAGGAGGGAGGAGGGAGGAGGGACAAAGAAATAAGAGATTAAGTGAGAGAGAAAGACAGAGAGAGAAGGGAGCGGGTGAGAGACAACAATAAAGCAAGAGGCATTAATAGGTAGGAAGAGACGATGAGGAATAGAGAGAAGGAAGGGAGAGGTATGGGAGAGAGAGAAATTAGAGAGAGTAGAAGAAAATTGTGAGAGATAGAAGGTGAGGGAAGAACTAGAGAGATAGAAATCAAGATAGATGGAGAGCTAGAAAGATGAGAATGAGAGAAGAGGAGAGACGGAGATATAAAAATATATGGAGGATGACAGATAGCAAGAATATGAGAGATAGATTAAGAGAGTGATAGAAACTAAGTGAGATGCAGAGAAAAAAATGTGGGAGAAAGGGAGTAGGAGAGAAAATAAGAGAGATGTATAGTGAAAAAGAGATGCCTCAGTCAATTCCCTCTTTGTCCCATCTCTTTTTCTCACCTTTCTGTCTACCTCTCATTTTCTCTCTCACTTATGTCTTCTTAAATCACTCTCTCTAGCTCTCTCTCTCTCTCTCTTTCTTATCATGAGGAAGAGAGCAAGAGTTAGAGAATAAGACATGTGGAAGACAAATGGAGAGAGTTAACTAATAAATGATCAAGGTAGAGAGAGGCAGACAACGAGAGAGGAGAGAGATTAAAAGGGTTAGAGAGTAATACATGTGAGAGAGTGGCAGAGAATGAGAGTTAGTGAGAGAGGAAGAGGTTGAGAGAGAGATAATTCTTGAGAGATCGAGAAGGGTGGGAGAAAGGAGAGATAAATAAGAAAGAGTAAGAAAGCAAGACCAAAGATTAGAAAAAGATAGTGAGAGAGATGAAGAGATTGAGAGAGACACAACAGTAAACGATACAACAAGTAAGAGAGAACATAAGAGATTCAAAAAAATATGAGAAAACATAAGAGATAGATAATACAAGAGTAAGGGAGAGGTGGGAGGGACGGAGAGAGGGAGGGATGGAGGGTGAGAGAAAATGGATAGAGGTCGTGATGAGATAAAGCTAGAGAGAGTGGGAAAGATAGATATAGATATAATTAGTGAGAGGTAGAGAGGGAAAGAGAGAGAGAAACAAAGAGACAGTGGGAGAGGAAATGAGGGAGGGAGAGACAGAGCATTAAGCGATAAGGATGAGGGAAATGGAGACGTGGTGAGAGAGGAGGGAGAGAGCAAGAGTTAGAAAGTGATACAAGAGGGAGAGTGTCAAAGAATGAGAGTTAGTAAGAGAAGAAAAAGGTTGAGAGAAAAAGATAGAGCTTGAGAGATAGAGAGGGGGAGAGAGAGTAGAGATAAGGAAAAAGGAGAAAGAAAGAGAGAGCAATTAAGAGAGAAAGATAGTGAGAGAGAGGAAGTGATTAATAGAGCGAGAGATAGAGAACAAGAGAGTGAGAGAGAGAGAGAGAAGAGAACGATATAGCAAGCAAGAGAGAGAACCTAAGAGATACAAAAAAAAAAAAGATAGATAATATAAGAGAGAGGGAGAGGGAGGGATGGAGAGTGAGAGAAATCAGGAGAGAGTATGAGAGAGATAGATATAGATAGAGTGAGTTAGTGGTAGAGAGGGAAAAAGAAAGAGAGAAATAAAGCAAGGGTGGGAGAGGGAATGAGGGAGGAAGAGAGAGCCTTAGGGAGAGAGAATGAAAGAGATGGAGAGGTAAGGAGAGTGTGGAGATTAGAAAGACTAGAGAACAGGATAGAAAGAAAAAGAGTGGAAAGAAATAGAGAGAGAGAGATGAGGGAGAGTGCAAGAGTTGGAGTGGGAGAGAGATTTTCCTTCATTCACCTCTTATCTTTATATATCTTAGTAGTAAGAGTTTGAATGGGTGAGAGATAGAGGTTGTGAGAGAGGGATGTGGATAGTGTGGATAGAGTGACGAGGGGCGAGAGAGAGAAAGTGAAAGATAAAGAGAAAGTGAAAGATAGAGAAGAGAAGAGAGATTGCATCCTCTTCTTCCCCTATCTTCCTTCCCTCCCACTTCTCTCTCTCTCTCTCATTGTCCCTCCATCCATTCATGTACCTCTCCTTACTTTATTCTCTCTTCAGGGAAGCAAAGATTATGAGAGAGTGTGTGTGGGAGAAACATAATGAGTGAGAATGAGAGTATGAGAGAAGAGGTAAAGTGACAAAGTGTGGTAGAGAGTGAGTGGAGAATTGAAGGAGAAGGAGAGTTATTTCTCTCAATCACTCACATGCACACTTTTCTCTCCCTCTTTCAAGTCTACTTATCCTATCCCTTCTCTCTCTAAGTCTCTCAATTACTCTCTCTCTCTCTCACTCTTCTCTTACAATACATCTATCCCATACTAACTCTCTCACAATCTTGCTCTCTGCCCAGACTCTCTCACATACACACACTCTCTCTTACTTTCTCTCTCACCCTCCCTCCCTCTTTTCTCTTTCTCTCCCCCTCCAAACTCTTTCTCTCTCACTTTATCTCTATATCTCTAGCTCTGTCTCTCTCTTAGCCTCCCTCCTATTTTAACTCTCTCGCACTCCAAATCTCTTTCGTCCTCTCTCCCTTCCAATATCTCACTCTCCCTTCTATTCTCTTTTCCTCTCCCACTCTTTCTCAGAGCTCCTTCACTCCCTCCCTCCCTCCTTACCTTCAAAAAGAGGGAGTGGGACAGAGAGTGAGAGAGATAATGATAGAGAGTGTGTTAGATAAAGAATAAAGAATTGTCACTTGCTATCTTTCTCGTGCTCTCTTTCTTGTAATTTCTCATTCTCTTCACTTCTCAGAAAAAGATAATGAATGATGGAGAGAGATAATATTTATAGAGAGAGTGAGGGAGTAGTAAGTTAGAAAAGATATAGAGAAAAAGAGATAGTGAGGGAG
>NW_018240797.1:0-976 GCF_001263595.1 Phalaenopsis equestris | reverse complement strand
TTCCTTTGATGCCCCGAATTCTAGCCACCTTCTTTTAAGTTCTATTTATCTCCTATTCTCGGCCTATCCTTTATGTACAAGGGTTGACTGTAACTACTGAGCAACCAATTAAAACTTTTCAGATTTATCTCAGCCCCTTTATCTTTTATAGTTATCATTGAAATTAGCTTAGTTTTAACCTACTCTGTTATTTTAATACATACGTATGCAGTAAATAGGTTAGCATGATAAGTTACAAATACATGTCACAGTGCCTTGTTATTAAGTATATATAAACTCATGGATAAGTACTACTCTTTAAGAAAATGAGATAATTAAGTATAATCCACTTGCCTGTGATGTATCATCTAATTTGAAATGAAGACTTAGCAATGTATGCTGAGTCAATGAGAATCACCTCTCAATAACGGATAAAACAAAGATTTATTTAAGAGATAAACCTAGTTGATTAAGATTATAGCGCAGCAAAACAAAATAAATTGTGACTATTTGCTAAGCAGTTGCAATGAAATGAATATGAAATTTCCATTCATCCCCAAAACTATGTACTTGCACTTCCTTCATGCGTAATTCCAATGAAAACAGTCATTTTTGTGAAGTAAAACGAATAAAAAGGGAGCATACTTCGGTTAATATGATGAACATGATGATTCCTTCTATCATCCTCCTGATTGCATATAAATGTGTTAAAATACAGACTTATTGTCAGTTATTTATTAAAAATTATGACTAATTAAATGACATTAATTATTATTAATTTTTTTTTTGCCAGATATTGCGTGCATCACTTATTTATAGTTACAATTCAATTTTTTGGACGTTTTTTCATATAAATGAAGATATAATTTGCGTTATTGCTACACATTATTTGAGAATAGGACAAAATAATCTATTATTTAGTTTCAGATTGTAACTTAAACTAATTTTAATCAAAGTTTGAATGATTTAAAAGTGTTATTAACAATAAGATTAGAAG
>NW_018240796.1:0-271 GCF_001263595.1 Phalaenopsis equestris | reverse complement strand
ATTGCTTGATGGGTGTGGCACCATGAATTTTTCTCGTTGATAGGTTTTTCCACATTAAGGGTGTGTTTGGGGCAGCTTGTGTGTTTCAAGATAAGCTATTTATCCTGAAACGCGGCCCGCGGGCGGGCCACGGGTTTCGATATGCGATAAGCATAGGGCTGTCAAAAAAGCTCGTTGTTCGCAAACAGTTCGTGTTCGATTCGTTCGATAAGCAAACGAGACGAACACGAACACAACTTTTCGTTCGGTTTGTTAAACGAACCAAACATGA
>NW_018240795.1:0-1751 GCF_001263595.1 Phalaenopsis equestris | reverse complement strand
TAAGTTTTTAAATTTAGAAAAGGTATCGTAAAATTTAAAAATCATTAAAGGTCTATCTAAATATAGTTATCCTAACATAAAAAAGTAAGGAATAAAAAGATCCTAAAAGAAAATAAAAAGAAAAGAAAAAGGAAAGGAAAAGAAAATATGTGGGGAGAAGCTTGAGGATTAGGACCTAATTAAAAATTGATTTTACTTGAATCTTTCTAAGGAAGAAAACTTAGGATCAATCCTAAGCTTAATTTCAGAAAGTATTAATAAAATTATTTTCAAACTAGAATTCATAAATTCTGAAATTAATATTTTTTTAAGAATCCAAAGTTTGGAAAATTTAAAATTATTTCTAAATTAAATAGAAAATCACAATTTTTATGTTTAATACTAAATATTCTGATACATTAGATATCATCTAATTTATTAGAAATTCTCTAAGTTGGACTATAACATTTCTAACAAAATTTTAGGTCAACTTAAAGAAACCCACTAACAGAAATCAACATATTTTTAAAGTAGTTGTGTTACTTGAGGACAAGTAACATTTAAGTTTGGGGGAATTGATGCACCTAAAATTGTGCTAATTTTTTATATGCATTTTATGCTCATTTTTAATGATTTTGCACTTTAAAGGAATTTATTTTGCTGTTTTTAGTTTGAGGTACAAGAAAATGGAGTTTTGGAGAAAAATGAGCGAAAACGGAGCAAAATGGGGTGAAGTGGAGCAAAGGAGCAAAAAGTGAAATGGTGCTTTGTCACCAGCTTTTGGTGCCTAAGCGCCAGACCTTTTATGTGAAAACAGAGTGTCCAACGCCATGGCACTAGGATCTAGAGCCTAGTCACGAGGCAGTTATTTCAAGCTTCTAGAAGGCTAGCGTCTAAGAGCCAGAATTGGTTTTTCTTAAAAATCAATGTATTTGGACAAATTTTGAAGGGACATCTGAAGTGAATCTTGGGGATTTTATGGGCTATATTAAATGAGGCTTGGTTTCTCTTCAAAAAGGAGAGGAGGAGAAAAAAATAAAGTGGAGATTGTGTGGGTGTGGGTGTATGTGTCTGTGTGCGTAAGGGTGGGAGTGTCTTTTGGAGTCTTAGTGACTTTTAGGACTTCAGAGAGAAGTGTAAGGGATTACTGATTGTTATTTGCTGTGCAAGGAGGATGTGAATCTTCTGTAAAGATAAGTATTGGACTCTTTTTGTATTTGCTTTGAATTATTACAATGTAGTTGTATAATTTCAATGTCATTTGCCATGAAGAATTCATGCGGTTTCCCATGTTTAGTGAGCAGTTTTCCTTACTCTTTCCTCCCTTAATCTTTCCTCTTATGATGAAGTAGTGGCATGCGTAGGAAAATTTATTCTATGATAGAATAATTATAATTTCTATATGATGAGAAATATCTTCATTGCTTCATTGACATAACGTACTGGCCATAGGCTATGTTAAAATATGTTGTAAGTTGAGACTAAGACTTAGAAGAGCGATGGCTTCAAAGCTTGAGTGCACTCAAATTCTTTGGTTAACTATGGTGAAGTTGTTTAGGCGGTAACATAACTTTTAAAGGAAATATACTTCATGATATTTTTCTATTAGAGGTACCTTACTAGGAGTTGAAAGGCTTTTTAACCACCTTCACATCTCTGGTAGTTGTGTAAATCTAATAGAATATTAAGCTTATTTATTCACTCAGAAGAGAGTAGGTAGACATAAGTTCCTTATTGGCTGTCGGCACTATTTTTGTTGTGGGGTTTGCCCG
>NW_018240794.1:0-526 GCF_001263595.1 Phalaenopsis equestris | reverse complement strand
GGTTTAGTAACATTAAACATGAACCATCTGATGATCCTTTTAGGAGAGTAGATTTTTTAAATTCAACACATGCTAAGAAAAGCAGAGGTAGACCTAAAACGACTCGTGCTTACTATACAAATAATAACCTTAATCTATTTGAATTAAATAAAAATACCACAGTCAATAGAAGACAACGGATAAAAAAGAATCATATAGCCCACCCCACTTAGTGAGATAAATGATTGTTGTTGTTTTTGTTTTACTCTTTTTACTACTTACAATTATGTAGAATGGTTTATATATGTATGTATAGATATGTCTGCATATGTATGTATGTATACATATATATGTATGTATGTATGTATGTGGCATTTATATACATAAAAGCCCAATTCTTACACACCTTCATATCTAACACCTAAACTTTGTTTTTTTTACATTTATATCTCTTACATCTTTCACACCACATCAACTGTGCCTCTAGTTTACTTTCATATATCTAAAAAAAAAATAGATGCTAGATATGTAAATACATAAGAATTGA
>NW_018240793.1:0-2706 GCF_001263595.1 Phalaenopsis equestris | reverse complement strand
CTTACACATAAAATCAATAGAAAAATTCTTGTATTCTTAGGAGAAAAATTTAACTTAGATTTTCATGATTATCACATATCGACATTATTAGGAGAAAAAATTGCGTATATAAAACATAAGCAGCGCTGCATACTTCAGGGTGGTTATTCAAAGGGTATTGGGGGGTTATATCCGCATTATACCCCCTATAACCTCACTGTAACATACTTGTAACCTACAAGTATACGAAAATAGAAGCGCGGAACTTTCTAGAAGGTGCATGTAGGTTACATTAAAGTTACATTGGATATAACACAGATATAACCTCTCAATACCCTCTGAATAACCTTCCTGACGTACGCAGCGCTGCGTATGTCTTACGTACGCAAATTTTTCTCCATTATTAGAGCCTTACATGATTAATTCAACATGTTTCTTATAAAATCATTCATTAATAATTAATCATTACATAAACTTGAATGCAACATTAAGCATCATTTTTAGAACAAAATAAAAGTAAATTATCAATAACTTTTAATATCAAATTTAAACAACATATAACTCTGACTTCTACTGAAATGATTTAGCATTTTTAACTAGTTGGCTTTGCACTGACAGTATTTTATATCAGCTTTTAATAAACCTGACATTTAACAATTAACATGTTCAACAATCACAAATTTAGCCATAAAAATATTCAAGAATGTTCATCTAATGGCAAGATAGAACAGGGTATACACAAACTCAGCCCTGAAAAAATTCATTTTACCCTGCTAATTTTGTACTGAGCCCAATAAACAGGTTCGACGCCTATGTGCGCTTCCATCTGTTAGCACACATACATTTCATATTATCAAAACAAATATTTTGATGTGCAGGATTCTAAAGTGGATCATATATATATTTTTTTCTTATTTCTCAAATCTTCAACCAACATAGTCCAATATTGCTTATCAACTACTAGAATTAGAATAATTTCAACATTTTGAATACTTTATTTGGTAACATGGTTCACATAGATGTAGCTTTCTTTTTTGTATCCTATTTGGGCATAGTCCTGAGAAGAGAAACATATGTGGTGTCAGTAAATATAAATACATCCCAAATTTGTTATAGCTCTTTTAAGCAAGGTTTTGGAAATCAAACCGAACAGGAAACTGAAGGAAGATGAGGTTCAAGGTTCAATGGTTGAATCGGGTGTCATCATAAATATAAAAAAAATTTTAAATATAAATTAAATGACGCAATAATGTCATAGTATGTTTAGTATAAAAAATATAATATAAAATATAAATCACATGTGAACTTAAACAACTAATTTAAATGACTCTAAAAAAAAAAAGTTGCAATCAAGTATTATAATCGAAAAAATATCTCTCAAAAAGCACTAAAAAAAATAAATCGGTTTAGCGGTTTGGACAGTCAGTTCCAGCTGGTTCTTTCTGATTCAATGCCGGGGCAATTTTTATGCCACTCGGAACATGACTTTCGACTGGTTCACGGTCGAACCAGTCGAATCAGACAGTTCGGTCCATTTTCTAAACTATGGTTTTAAGTAATAGCATTGTTTTTCCACCCACCCAATGCAAGTATGAAACATACAAATATTGTCTATATAATTTTGGGCATAGCTTTTTCTTTTTTGCGAGCATGTAAGCAAAAACATCTACATGATCATCAAATAATTATTGTTTGTTTAGAACATTATCAATACTTACCTGCTTATTAGAATACTAATTCCTAGAGTCAGCACAGTATCAATCCTACGATGTTAACAACAAAAGAAAAGATATGAGAGTGTAAAGTTAGTAACAACTTGAACTGAAAGAAAATAGTAAACTCAAGACTTACTTATCAATGAATTGTACAAAAAAACGATCGATCAATTTTAGCATACACACAAATATTGCATATTTCCCAAGAAAATCAATATTTTGTGCTGCCTAATAAGGCTCCATAATAAATTAAGTTTGTTAGAAATAAGTATAATGCTAAAACCTGAATACTAAATGAACTTTAAATCATGCCTTATCTCTCAACTCCTCAACCAAAATCAATTAGTTTCAAATGTTTTCATCATGCACAACTCTTTCAGGCGTTATTTCTTCAATAGTCAACTTTAAGAAGTTATAATAAATTTGTTAGATTACATTAAGAAAATTCATTGTCCTATAAAATATAGTGCTGAAAAAAAAAGTGAGAATATGCCTCTTGCTCTACCCAATATCAAATTTTGGAACATTTTGCTCTACCCGAGCTTCAAATTCACCAACATTTTCCTTAAACTTTTCAGAGATTGTTTATTCACTTGTCAGCTTTGAGAACACATAATATATTTAACAAATTATATTAAGGAGATTCATATACTCATTAAACATACTGTAGAAAAAATGAGAACATAGCTTCTGCTCTTTCTTAATCTCAATTCGAAGAACATTTTGATTTATCCGAACTTCAGCTTCAACAATATCCTGCTCTAACCCAACTTTAATTATCACAGGAGCCACACTTATATTTGTGCATTTCTTTTTCCTCATTTTATCTCTTTCGGTATCAGAGGTATATGCCTTCTTGACTTTTCGGTCATCCCTCAATTTAACATCACGAGCAATGCTAGTTAATGAAGTTCGATCAGCAGGTTCATCTTTCTATGCTTTTAGGGTACATTCATAACTAATAACTAACTTGATCACCCTCCTTAAGTTGAGTTGTCTCAAATGTTCTGTC
>NW_018240792.1:0-1274 GCF_001263595.1 Phalaenopsis equestris | reverse complement strand
ATATATATTGTAGTAGAATATGTATCAAAGCAATAGTTTTAGCTTGATGTGTTGCTCGGAGAGTTTGAAAATTTTTAATAAAAAATATTTTACAATATATGGAGTGCTGAGAGTGATGATTACTAATCGAGGATTTCATTTTAGGAATAAAAGAATTGAAAATTTGGTTAAAAAGTAGGATATTATACATAGTATTCCAACTACTTATCATTCCCATACTAGTGGTCTAGCAGATGTATCTAATCATGAAATTAAAAGAATTTTGGAAAAAATTATAAATCCTAATAAAATTAATCGATCTGCTAGATTAGATACTACATGATAGGCTTATACGATAGCTTATAAAACACCCATAGTAATGACCCCATATAGATTAATTTTTGGGAAGACTTGTCACTTACCATTAAAATTGAAACATAAAGCTTATTAGGCTATTAATGAGTTTAATTTTAATTTAATAGATGCTAGTGAGAAAAGACTATTGCAATTGAATGAACTTGAAGAAATTAAGAATGAATTTTATGATGACGCTAGGATATATAAAGAGAAAATGAAAAATTGCATTATCGAAAGATAATAAAAAAAGAAATTAAGCCAGTACAAAAACTTTTATTATATAATACATGATTGATATTATTCCTGTGGAAAACTTAAGTCTAGGGGGACTGGACCATTCACTGTTGTAAGAGTTTACCCTTATGGAGTTTTAATATTGAAGATCCAAAAACTGGAACGATATTTAAAGTAAACGAGCATAGACTAAAACCATATTTTGATGGTCAAAGGCCAAATTTTAAAGAGATTATAATGTTGGGTCACCCAGAGTAAAGACTGGGATTGATGAGCTAACGACATAAAACCAAGTGCTTTATGTGAGGTAACCCATAGTTATCTTTGTTAATGATGCGAATCTGTTTTTATAAGTAATATTATATATATTTATATTTAAGCTCTCTTTAAGAATTTTGTGTACTTGAGAGATTTACTTATTAAGAAAATACATTAAAACATTAATAATTATTAAATTATATGGAAGATTTGAGATTTATTTAGATCATAAGTAAAAGGGTGCAAAAATCTGCACTGACACTAGAGGCTCCAAAATTGGCGCAAGAGGTGCCATTTTACAAAGAACCGACACCAGAGGCGCCATAATTCTGCACCAAAAGCGCCACAGTTACCGAGATTGTTTGGAAGATTCTAAAGGTAATTTTGGGTGGTTTTAGATGGATTTTCTTCCTTGTAACTCCCGAAACTGTAGTTTGGAATTATTC
>NW_018240791.1:0-385 GCF_001263595.1 Phalaenopsis equestris | reverse complement strand
AACCATTTTGACCAAATTTGACCAATTTGGTCTCTGGGTTGACCAATGTGGTACATGTGATGGTCATTAGGTCATGGATTAACAATTTTGACCAAATTTGATCATTTAGGTCAACCATTGACCAGTTTGATTGATGTGTCCCGAATTTAGGGTTTGTTTGATGCATTTGGAATGTCTCCAAAATTTGGGCTTTAAAGGGTATATTGAGGTTTAACCCTAAATTTTAAGGTTAAAGGGGTTTGAGGATATATTCAGGAAGTTAACTGTAGTAGATTCCTTCCCAATAAGAATTATGGATGTCATTGGTGATGTGTGCTGACAAAAGTGAGGTCAACAAATCTATATTTTATGTGTTCTTTCACTATGCAAGTTTGACATATTCTAG
>NW_018240790.1:0-1166 GCF_001263595.1 Phalaenopsis equestris | reverse complement strand
TTTGCATGGTCGTTACTACGGAGCAATGTATGGATATTAAGGAAGATTATGAAGAGCCACAGATAGGAGATGCTCCCCCTGAGTTTGAGGAAGATATCAAGTCTACTATCAATGAATTAAGGGAAATTAACTTGGGAATAGAGGGAGAGCCTAGACATACCTTCATTAGTTCCCTGTTTGATGAAAATGAGTCTAAGGACTTGATCAAATTACTCCAAGAATTCAAAGATTGCTTTGCTTGGAGTTATGAAGAGATGCCGGGTTTAGCACCAGAAATAGCAGTCAACAGACTCGAGGTTGATTCAAGTATCCCCCCCGTAAAGCAAGCACCTCAAAGAATGAGGGTGGAAATTGAACAAAAAGTTGTCGCAGAAGTTAAGAAGTTAATAGAAGCTAACTTTGTGAGGGAAGAACAGTACCCCACGTGGTTAGCAAATGTTGTTCCAGTTAAGAAAAAGAACGGACAAATTTGATTCTGTGTTGATTTCAGGGATTTGAATAAGGCATGTCCAAAAGATGAATTTCCCCTACCAATACCAGAGTTAATGGTGGACATCGCCTCATCTCATGAAATCTTCTCCTTCATGGATGGCTCCTCTAGGTACAATCAAATAAAGATGGCACCCGAGGATGCTTCATTAACAGCTTTTAGAACGCCAATCAGAATCTTCTGCTACACAGTGATGCCTTTGGTCTGAAAAATGCAGGAGCGACCTACCAGAGAGCGATGACAATGATATTTGACGATCTCATCCGTGAAAAATTATAATGTTATGTGGATGACCTGGTTATTAAAAGTGAAGACAAGAACAATCATTTGTACGATTTGTACGATACGATTTGAGGATTGTATTTAATCGGTTACGACAATATAATCTCAAGATGAATCCTTTAAAGTGCGCTTTCGGCGTTACCTCAGGAAAATTTCTAGGATTTGTTGTCCGTCACCGAGGAATTGAGATCGATCCAGATAAGATAAAAGATATCTTAGAAATGTCATCTCCAAAAACTTTAAAACAACTACGATCACTACAAGGAAAGTTGGCATATCTAAGACGATTTATATCCAATTTGTCGGGAAGGTGTCAAACTTTTTCTGCGTTGATCAAGAAAGATGTCAAATTCATTTGAGACGAAACTTGTCAACGTGCATTTGAGAATATCAA
>NW_018240789.1:0-546 GCF_001263595.1 Phalaenopsis equestris | reverse complement strand
GGAATTGAGGTACAGTGCTCTTTCATTTTAAATTACGAAAAATATGGAGCCAGTTTAATGTCCTTCCGAAGCGGGCGATAGGATTTCGATTCCAGCGACTGACGGCTTCTTACAGGCAACTCCCCACAAGCCAAACCATCCCCCGAAATAACGCTGACATCCACCTTCTAGTTCCCCTACCCTCTCTGATTTGATGAATGAGTTGACCTTGCAGCGGAAGAGTATAGAATTGATAAGTGAAAGGATTGAAGGTTTAGAACGTCGACACGATTATGATAGAGAGTATTTTTAGAGGCATTCAAATTTTGAGGTAGCCTATTATGAAGCTCACGACACTACAGAGGTGAGCCTGATGTTACGTTTCCTGAATGCCGCCGATATACTCAGTATCAACCCAATCCACCTGCTGATCAAGGCGATGAAGATATAGTTTGGGATTTTGATATAGAATGAAATTGATGTACTTATGTTTGCATTTTTATTTTATGTATTCTTTTTGTAATATAAATGTATGTTTATGTATTTGGACTTTCATTTTATGTACTT
>NW_018240788.1:0-1301 GCF_001263595.1 Phalaenopsis equestris | reverse complement strand
TCCTATGTCATATCTTGGTGTATCTAAATTTTAAGAATGATCCCATTAAGCAAATTATAATAAGCTAACATGTTCTTCAAGATTTTCAAAGGATCATGAGGAAGTTTTGGGTAATACCTTAGACATTTCATAGTCCTTGGAATTATCTTCAGTTCATTTTGGTTTTATCATATTTGTTATATAGTTCATCCAATCAATACCCTTATGCTTAATGAACTAGATGTTTTAATTATCCCTTAAGTGGAGTAATTATCATTTGATATCTTACTTATGGATTATATAGGTAAAGACAATTGGGGGATTAAAGACCCTTGGGGGCAACTTGACTTAATTAAGGAATTTGATTATTTAAAGCATAGGCTTGTGGTGTTTTATAGTGTTTTTGAAATGTTTCAAATTAATTATAGTTCATTTTCTAAACCTCATTAAATAAAATTTTAATTAAGCCTAATTCACTACTAAGCCTTAAGATTTAATGGGTAGATTTGTAATTTTAGAAAAAAAAAGGTTTTAAATATTTGTGCTCTCAATCATGAACTATAAATTTTATTAAAACCATAAACTAGGGTTCAAAATCAATGAATTATGATCTTTCAAATCAAACCCCTCACCTTAGTATCCCTTATTTAAATATTCTTCCAAATTTCATTAATTTGAAAAATTATGAATTTATCTTTTATGAAATTCAAAGTGAGGTTGGTTTCTACCTCATATCCCTTTTTATGTTTCAATCATCAAGAAATGTTATTTTAAGTTCATTTATTACCCATTTACCCTCTGGATTAGGCCTAAATATTAATTAAGCTCTAAATTCCAAAATTACACTTTTGCCCCAAAGGCCTTAACATCTCATAGTCTTAACATCCCATAGTTCATTAAATTAGACTCACATGACTTGGAAATTTTATATTACCTCAATCATGGGTTAATTAAAATATCAGAGAAGAAAATGTGGCTTTTCTGAATTTATTTAGTTTTTATAATTTTTTTTAATGCAAAATAGAGATTTTCAATAAAAAATTAGTAACTCAGTCAAAATAAGACTTCTGTCCTTAAAAAAATTATTAGAAATTCACCTAGGTCAAAGGACCATTTGAACCAATTTTCATGATTTTTAGAGATTTAATTTAAATATTAAAATTATTTGTTGGTTTTTAGTATTAATTAAATATAAAATAAGATTTAAATGGAAAATTGAGTTTTAGATTTTTATTAAATCTCACTGAGTCCAGAGAACCCAAAGAAGCCAATTTAATATATATTTTCTTATTTATATTTTAATTATTAGAATTATTTTAGTG
>NW_018240787.1:0-788 GCF_001263595.1 Phalaenopsis equestris | reverse complement strand
AAACTGTTACTGTGAGCTAACACACCACCCATTCAATTAGATGTTGCTCGACGGAGATTTATTATCTCCCTCCTGCTCCTCTCTCGCTCCCATTTTGTCTCTCAACCTCTCGTTAACGGATGGAAATTGAATAGTTGCGGTCAATACATTCCTTCTTTTCCCTCTTCTTTGATATTGCACAGTGATCTCGCGGCTTCTTCATTCATTTTATTTATAGCATCTTGCTTCCTTCTTCTCCCTCATTTCTTCAACTCTTTATCGCGGTGTAACTCGTCTCCATGGTGGAGCTCTAGGACATGCATTTTTGCATTTCCTATCCTGAGCGTTGTGATTTCCCTCTCTTGGTTTTCCTCGTATTAATTCCTGTAATTTCTTGTAACTTGTCGTGTGTTCTTTGTTAACATCCATCAGGAATACCGTATGCTTTGGAGGTTATCACGAGATGGGTAGGGCGAAGCTTCAAATCAAAAAATTGGAGAGCAACAGTGCAAGAAATGCCACCTACACGAAAAGGAGAGCAGGAATTCTTAAGAAGGCCAAGGAGCTGTCCATCCTGTGCGACATCGAGGTTTTGCTACTCATGTTCTCGCCCAATGGAAACCCCACCTTATGCCTGGGAGAACAAAGGTATTTTTTTTAAACGAACGTTAAAAATCAGAACTTCTGAACTATTTGATTCTGTCTATTGGCAGGCTTCAAATTGACATGTTTACAACGTTATCTCACCCAAAATTAGATGATTCTTCTATGAGGGACGTTATTGAAAATAAACAACATCCAAGGATTAA
>NW_018240786.1:2199-2739 GCF_001263595.1 Phalaenopsis equestris | reverse complement strand
CCTCACTTTTGGTAGAGGTCTACTCTTCCTCTTTAATAACCTAAAGTCTAGCCATAAGAATTTCTTATTGACTACTCTTAGAAAACTAGAAAAGGAACCCTCACCATTAGAAACGCTAAACTATTCTTTACTCAACTTGAAGCTCTACATATTGGTCCTAACCTCTAAAACTTAATAGGTGGGATCACTATGAGGGAGCTCAAGGAGAGTTCCCATAGGACTGTTGGACCTTAGGGTTAACCCTGAGTGTTGGTCTAGAGCTAAGGTACTCGCCTCACTCACCATCACTCACAAATACAAACCCAAAATTTTCTTGACTTTGATCCCTTAATCTTTTGGGAGACTTATGTAGATGGTCCCCTAAACCCACTGGTCTTAGGCTAGGGTCTAGTTAAGACCAGTACATGGAGGACCCAAATGGATTTTTTATTGGTCCATGTTTTATTTAGGTGGTTACCACCCCAATTCTACCAAAGCTACCCAATTTAGCCTTTTGCCCCTAAACTTCCCCAAATTACCTAAGTACCCTTGAAACCCTAA
>NW_018240786.1:0-1113 GCF_001263595.1 Phalaenopsis equestris | reverse complement strand
TAATAAATCCACAGCCATTAGTTGGACCCTAGTGACCAGTATAAACTCCATGAAACCAACTAAGATAACCCATGGACCAATGGTCCCCTAAATTAAGGGATTTGGTTTCCAAAATTGCTTAAGCTTAAGATTTTTTTTGCCAAAATAAAGCCTAAACCCATTTAATTGCTGTGTCATATTCCTTTGAGGTCGCTGAGCCCTCTGGCCACCTCCTCTGGCATGGTCGACCAACCTAGTGGCTGGAAAACACCAAAACTGTGAGCCAAACCCATGGAATCAAACCCATTTCAAACCTAGAGGCCACCTCATCCAAATTAAATGTTAGAGCCTCTCTACCCTCCACCTAAGCAAGATTTTCACCCCCCAATTGGCCATGACAGCCACCCCAAGCCTATTTTTATAAAAAGCTCACCTCCACGACCATGGAGGTAGTGCTGAAAAATTTCCCAGAGAGACCCCTCCAAATTTCTCCGAGAGACTCTTTGAGACCTCCTCAGCTCAAGCCAACCACTTTCCCCCACTGATTCCCACTATGGAAGCTCAATTTTGAGCTCAAACTTCTGCTAAAAACTAAGATAGAGCTCACCACACATCCAAAGTCCATAAAAATCAAATTAAATTCACCCACACCTTTACCACAATGAAAGAAAGAGAAGCCCCATTAAATTCCCCTTCCAAAGAGACCCTAGCATAACGCTAGACCACACCTGGAATCGAGCTTAGTTGACTTCATACCTAGACCTTTCACTACAGCAAGAGGCTCAATCCCTAGCCTCCTTGGACCTCCACAAATGTGTCGAGCACCTCTGAGCTTCCCTTCTTAGAGACATGGTATTGATATCCTCCTCTTCTCGAGCCTATTTTCACTCTTCATTTGTTTAAAGTTGATTTCATGGCATCTTAACCATATAGATATGTTATACTAATCAAGGCAAGCATTTTAAAAAAAAAACAATTCATTCAATTTGGTTAAGAAATGAGAGAGATATCAAGCTTTGAAAACAGACGGTTCTCGGGTTAGACCATCGGGGATGACGACACGCCGTTGGAACGCGGGTGTATCAAATAGAGGGCTCCTATTGCGCCGGATGGGAGCACGGTTTGAAAAGGTGG
>NW_018240785.1:0-938 GCF_001263595.1 Phalaenopsis equestris | reverse complement strand
CACCACTATGACCTACGTGACCAACTACGACCTACGTGATCCACAACTCATGCATCTCTAAGTTCCATCCCCTGCGGCTCACGGACATCATTGCGGTTCACCATTACGACCAATAAGACTTATGTGGTTCGCAATTCCCGCAACTCCCTACCACGGACTATATGACGAATCAACGCTCCCAGATCAACTATTTACGACCCACTTGTGTTAGATATGGCTCATATCTAGGGAGTTGGAGTTTCTTTTGAAGAGGTGTGTCTCCTGGTGAAAAGGAGTGTCTCTTGGAATAAAGGGGGTTGGGAGGAGCGAGGGCGTGATTGTAATTTTATCTAAGGGTTTGTATATGTCTATTTATATGTGAAACCCTATGGGATGTATTTTGAACCTCTCTGAAATATTGAAACTGCCGCTCGCTCCCGAGGACGTAGGCAATTCTTTGCTGAACCTCGTTAAATCTCTGTGTTCTTCTTCTAGTTTGTGTTGATTCCTGTTTTATTCCGCGTTAAATTTCACAACAATTGGTATCAAAGCCTCTCGAGGGGAACAGGAGGAGATCGACGCAGGAAGAAAATTTGAGAAGAAGAGTTCGGCGGCAGTTCGTGCAGGATTTCGCCAGGAGTTTGGCGAAGGAGCGATCTGCGAGTCGCGCGTGCGGGAAGGAGTTCCCGTGGCTATAGAAGTTCGGCGGTTTGCGTCAGAGAACAGTTCCTGCGGCATTCCGAGGCGATTTGCGGCGAGTCCTCGAAAGGTTCGCGAAGGTTTGCGAAAAGAGGGTTCGCAGAGGAGTTGCGGGAGTTCGGTGAAGGATCGGCGCACGACGCAGAGGAGGCGTCAGTCCAACGAGGAAGACTTCTCCTCCGATAGGTTTCGCACGAAGACAAAAATGCATCGTCTTTACTGTCTGCAACCAGGGAGTTCGCGCGAAATCGCGGCGGCAA
>NW_018240784.1:0-1107 GCF_001263595.1 Phalaenopsis equestris | reverse complement strand
AAAAAAATGAGCAAAAAAAAAAAGGATTTCAATTTCATTCATTCATTGCCAAAAATAAAATAAAATAAAATAAAAAATTTTGTGATGTCATTCCAAACACTTAGGATTTGCTTGGCTACAAATATAATTTTATTCAAGTGCAAATTGGTAAATCTTGTAAATTCATATACAGTAGCTTCGTGGAGCATTAAATCCTCAAAACAATTTGAAATGATATACATTAAATATGATCAAATCCTAGTAAAATGTTTGGCAGATCTTTTCAAGATTTACGAACTTATAATAAAAAGATGCAAAATGTGGAGAAAGTGGTGTGATTATCTTAAATCCCACTTCTACCGAGATTTAGAAAATGTGTGATTTAACATAAAAACATATGAAAAAGTGATTTAAAAATGTGCAAGAATTTTTGTCATTGATGATATCCTTATGGATAAGACTAGAGAAAGAGTTCAGCATAAACTTGAATTATGGAGGTCTACATTAGAGTCTGAAGGCCTTCGTTTGAGTAGATCAAAAACTAAATACATTGAATGCAATTTTAGTATTTATAGATCTAGTAGCGATAAAGATTTAGTTATAGAGTTGTGACAATGGGTGATCAAATCATTAAAAGAAGTGAACATTTTAGATATATCGGGTCTATTATTCAGAGTGATGGTGATATTATTAGTAGAATTCAAGTTGGATGGTTGAAATGGAGGAATGCATCGGGATTATTGTGTGATGAAAAAGTACCGCTTAGATTTAAAGAAAAATTTTAAGATGGTGGGGATACTTGCAATGCTTTATGGCCCGAAATGCTAGCATATAAAGAGAAGCATAGAACTAAGTTGTGTTGTTGAGATGAGAATGCTTAGGTGGATGAGTGGTTTGACTCTTAGAGATAAAATGGGAAACGAATGTATATAAGAAGGGGTCAGTGTAGCTCCAGTGGCAAACAATATTAAAGCGAGTCATCTTAGATGGTTTGGTCATATTACATGTTAGTCATCTGATGATCCGGTTAAAATAGTGGATATTTTAGCTTTTATTTATGTTAAGAAATGTAGGGGTAGACCTAAAAAAATATGGGCATGTTGTATAAAAAATGGTTTAGTTTATTAG
>NW_018240783.1:0-1510 GCF_001263595.1 Phalaenopsis equestris | reverse complement strand
TTCTATATTAATTTTTGCCTGGACTCTCAGGAAAAACACGTCATCAGCGCCGTCGAGGGCGTTGTCGGTGCCCAAGGCATGTCGGTGCCCAAGGCAAACCTTTCACAGTTTTGCTCTGGTCCGAATGCGTCGCAATTTTTTTTTATGAATCCAATTTTTAAGGTATTTAAAGGGTAAATAAGAGTAGTAAAGCTTAATATTACTATAAATTAGCAATAAATTCAAATAAAAACTACCATAATCACAATAAAGATAAATATAAATATGGGTTGCCTCCCATAAAGCGCTTGATTTAACGTAGTCAGCCCGACCTATTCAAGGTTCATTCAGGTTGACTGATCTTTAAAACCTCTTTAAAATTTGGCCTTTTACCTTCATGATATGGTTTAATTTATGTCCATTTACTTTAAATCTATTTCCCATTTTTTGATCTTCAATTTCAATAGTTTCGTAAGTGTAAACTTGAGTCACAGTAAATGGCCCTAACCAACGAGATTTCAATTTCCTAGGGAATAACTTCAACCTTGTATTGTAAAGCAAAACTTCTTGTCCTGGTTCAAAGTTCTTTTGGTTAATCTTTCGATCATGCCATAACTTTAATTTTTCCTTATAAATTCTATCATTATCATAAGATTCATTTCTTAATTCTTCCAATTCATTTAATTGTAACAGTCTCTTCTTAACAACATCTTTCAAATTATAATTGAATTCTTTAATCGCCCAATATCCTTTATGCTCCAATTCTACATGTAAGTGACAAGTCTTTCCAAAAATCAGTCATTAAGGAGTCATTTCAATAGGAGTTTTATAAGCAGTTCTGTAAGCCCATAATGTTGTAACCAATCTGGTGGACCAATCTATTCTACTACGGTTTACAGTCTTTTCAAGCGTTTGTTTAATCTCTCTATTAGAAACTTCAGCTAATCCACTAGTTTGAGGGTGATAAGCAGTAGAGATTCTATGAATTATATTAAAATTTTCTGCCAATCTCTGAATATATTTATTTCTAAAATGGGATCCTCCATCAGTAATAATCATCCTAAGCATTCTGTATCTAGTGAAAATATTTTTCATTAAAAATCTTGAAACACTTTTAGCGTCACAGCGAGGTATAGCTTGTGCTTCAATCCACTTAGAAACATAGTCTACTGCAATCAGCATATATATAAGTTCCCAAATGAAGGAATAAATGGTCCCATAAAATCTAATCCCCAAAACTCAAAGATCTCAACTTCCAATATGAAATGTAAAGGCATTTTATTTCTTCTAGATATATTGCCTACTCGTTGGCATCGATCACAAGTTTTTATATATCTACAAACATGTTATAAACATCTCTAAATATAGTAGGCCAATAAAATCCAGCTTGTAAAATTTTATAAGCAGTTTTATCTCTCCCAAAATGTCCTCCAAATTCAGAATCATAACATTTTGAATAATCAGTTCAGTTTCTTCATAAGGTACACTGTCGGCGCTATTTCGGGTTGGTTTGTGAGGTTGCCCGTAAGAA
>NW_018240782.1:0-2033 GCF_001263595.1 Phalaenopsis equestris | reverse complement strand
AACGTAACTCCCCCCTTTTTAAACGCCGACAGTGCAGTTTGTCTCATACTCTAATATATCACCTATGCACAGATCATTCATTATATCTTTGGACATTGTCTCTATAGACAAGCGTTGACAGTTAGATAAGAAGGATCTAAAGTAGAAGCCTGCAATGCTGAAGGAATTTGGGCTCACAATAAGAACAAAACATGGGAGCTTGCGTTGCCAGGGAAAAAAGACACTTGGGTGCAAATGGGTCTTCACTGTGAAGCAGACATCAGAAGGAAAGGTTGATCGCTACAAAGCATTGTCAGTGGCGAAAGGGTATAGTCAGACGTATGACATCAACTATGATGAGACATTTGCAACAGTGACAAAGATAAAACGATATAAGGACACTTGTCTCTCTCGCTGTGAATAGTGGATAGAGGTTGCACCAACTAGATGTGAAGAATGTGTTTCTTCATGAGAATCTGCTTGAGGAGATATACATGAAGATACCCCCAGGCTTCGACACAACCAAACAATGGGAAATGTATTAAGATTGAGGAAGTCACTATATGGTTAAAACAATCTCCTAGAGCTTGGTTTGACAGATTCAAGAAAGCATGGTAGGCATGGGCTATCAGCATATCAATGCCGACCACATAGTGTTTCTTTCAACAACATGGTGGTCACATTACTATTATTGTTGTGTATGTGAATGATATAATTGTCACCGGTGATGATGAGGGAGAGATTGCTCAACTAAAAGCAAATTTGGGCAAATATTTTTGGCAAAGAAACTGTAACAACTTAGATATTTCCTCGGGATTGCAGTGGCTCATTAAGCAGAGAGGATTGTTCTATCTCAGAGAAAGAATGTGTTGGGCTTACACATAGAGATAAGCATGTTGAGATGCAAGCCTGCAGTTTCACCAATTGATGAGAAGGGAAAGTTGAGCGCAGAGACATGAGAGCTAGTTGATCATGAGAGCTATTAGAGGATGGTAAGCCATGTCATCTATCTGAGTCATACTCACCCCGACATATCATTTAAAGTAAGCGTGGTGACTCGTTACATGCATAATCCGAGGAAGAGTCACATGGATGCAGTGTATCAGATTCTGAAGTACCTGAATAGTGCACTGGGGAATGGGTTGATCTTCAGAAAAAAACAGACATTTAGGCGTTGGATGATACTGTCACTCAGATTGGGTCAGTTGTGTAGATGACATGAGATTCATATCAGGCTATTGCATGTTCGTAAGGGAAATTTGGTCTTTGGAAGAGCAAGAAACATTCGTTAGTTAAGAGGACAATGACAGAGGCAAAGTACAGGGCCATGGCCTTAGGAGTTGCCGAAATGTTAGGGCTGAGAGCTCTATTGGTAAAGCTCAGGTGGACCAAAGAGCTCAAATTAAATTGTTCTACAACAAGTCAACAATCAACAATGCTAACAGCCCATTGCAACACGACAGAACCAAGCATGTCTAGATTGATAGGTTCTTCATCAAGGAGAAGCTGAATAGTGAATTATTGGAAATAAATCATGTAGCTACTAAAGAACAAGTAGCTAACTTCCTCTCCAAGGGACTTAACTCAGTAAATCTATCTAGGTTGTTTGATAAGACGGGCTTTGTGAAAATCTTTTGCCTATCTTGAGGGGGAGTGTTAAAATTTTATATAGTTTAAAGTCCTATTTGTAAATAGAAAATATAGAACAAGTCTAGTGGTTTACTTGTAAAGAATGTTGTAAGACCCTATATAAGCCCAAGTCTTTGATGAATAGATAGTTTTTCAGAGCAATTAATTCTTCAAGTTATAGAAACATCATGTGTTGTGATACATTATTGGATGTATTAGAATCAGTTCTGATCTTTGAATGACTAAAAGGAGTGCTCTCAAAGGAGATTCACATCTATTAGGGGAAAATAATGGAGACAATCTAGTAATTCTACAACACCGTCACAATGGCATCATTAACATACTCATGGTTAAATCTAACAAAATGATGGCATTATCAATGAAGTTCTATTTTTTTCTTCCTTTATGTTGATCCTTTGATTATA
>NW_018240781.1:0-273 GCF_001263595.1 Phalaenopsis equestris | reverse complement strand
AAGCATAAGCAAAGGAAAAAGTTGTTTACATAATACATGAACTAAGGCTTAGTTTGCTTATCACATCGCGGGTGACTCTCAAATGTATTTTATTAGACAATAAATCGAAGAATCTCCGTTTGTTTTCCTTCTGATTCCCAACAAGTAGAGTTCAATGACCATTATTAATTATTGAAACTAAAACGACATTTGCTCGAGCTACAGCATCCATTGTTACAGGGGCAACAATAACTCGCATTGGATGGTTTCTGTACATCTGCATAGTTCCAATAA
>NW_018240780.1:0-1019 GCF_001263595.1 Phalaenopsis equestris | reverse complement strand
AGAATCAAAAGAGGATGCTCCAAAAGAATCTAAAAGACCTATTTCTCTGCCAAAAATTGATTCAAAAAAACCACCACCTCCATTTCCTCAGAGGCTTCGATAACAAAAGTTGGATAAGAAATTTTCAAAATTTTTAGAAAAATTTAAGAAGCTTACAGTCAATATTCCATTTGCTGAAGCCTTAGAACAAATGTCAAGCTATGTAAAGTTTATGAAGGATATTCTCAATAGAAAAAAGAAGTTTGAAGATAATGAGACTATTGCATTTAGTGAGGAGTGCAGTGCTATAATTCAAAAGAAACTTCCTAAAAAACTTAAAGATCCTGATAGCTTTATAATTCTACGTGCAATAGGAGACAGATTTTATGGGAAAGCCTTGTGTGATTTAGGTGCAAGCATTAACCTTATGTCATTATCAATATTTAAAATATTGGGATTAGGAGAAACAAACCCTACTACTGTAACTCTGCAGTTAGCAGATCGTTCAATAACCTATCCTAAAGGAGTTATAGAAGATGTTCCAGTGAAAGTGGATCAATTTATCTTTCCTGTTGATTTCATTGTGCTAGATATGGAGGAAGATAAAGAGATACCTATCATTTTGGGGAGACTTTTCCTAGCCACGGGAAGAGTAATGATAATTGTGCATAAAGGGAAATTAATAATGCACGTCAATGATCAAACTGTTACTTTTAACATTTCAAAATCAATGAAATACCCTGCAAAAGGTAAAGATGATGAATGCTATAGAATGGATGTTACAAGATATCTTAACGAATGTCATTTCAAGACTACCTGTGAAGAAAAATCTGAAGAAAAAGATTTGTAACATGAGCAAGAAGAGGAATTAGATCAATGTGTAAACCTTTCTTGTTAAGGAAGATTCAAGTTATGTTCAAGAAAGTTTTGAAATTTTGGACGCGATAGACAAAGATAAATCATTTTGTCCATCTATTGAAAAACCTCCAGAACTTGAGTTCAAGATACTTCCTGAACATTTAAAATATGCCGTTTTAGGA
>NW_018240779.1:0-381 GCF_001263595.1 Phalaenopsis equestris | reverse complement strand
AGTGATAGAGTGAGAGAGAGTGAGAAATAAAGATATAAAGAGAGAAGCTTATGTTATCTCTCTCCTCTCTCCTTCTCTTTTAATTCTCTCCTTCTATAACCCTCTCATGTGTTCTCTCTCTCTATTCCATATTTACTTTCTTATCTCTCATGCTTGATATTTCCTTATTTTCTTTCTCTTGTTCTCCATCTCTCTCTCTGTTTCCCTCAGTCCCCCCTCCCTCCATCGTTTAGAGAGCAAGAAAGAGAGATATAGAGACAAAGAAGTGCATGAGAGAGAGAGGAGAAAGAGAATATAGGAGAGGGAGAGTGAAAGAGAGAAATAATGAATGAGAAAGAGGAGAAATAGAATATAGGAGAGGGTTGGAGGGAGGTAGGGAGA
>NW_018240778.1:0-551 GCF_001263595.1 Phalaenopsis equestris | reverse complement strand
GAACATCATTGGGTTGTCTAATCAGAAGCTACCATTGGGATTTGAACGGTTGAGACTCCACTGTGCTAGATACAACAGTACAGTGTTGGAAAAGGTGTCACGACCTTGTTGGTTTGACAAACGCCAAGTGAGCTCCCATAATAATGCCCATCAAATTGGAGTTGTCAAAGTCTCGACCAAGCAAGAGGGTCGTGGTGCCAGAACATGTGTCGTGACACCATTATGATGATTGTCACCAACTGTGTATTGGGGCCTCATATAAATACATATTATCCCCACACAAGGGGAAACCATCAAGGAATCTGTCCCCACATGGGGGAGCAGTCACAAATACTAAAAGAAATGCATAATAAACACCTATCGGCCTGATCATCTAAATAATGTGGGAGAACTCAATAACACAATCATCTCTCTTTCTCTCTCTCTCTCTCTCTCTCTCTAGCAAAAGCAGGGGAGAAAGACTACATCTTGATGCCCGCACACTCCTCGTTGTCATCTCCATCTCCTTCATTATCTTCAACCGAGCCACTAAGACTAGCTTCCAAGAACTA
>NW_018240777.1:0-203 GCF_001263595.1 Phalaenopsis equestris | reverse complement strand
GAATTTAGAAGTGATATAGTTTTTTAAATCTAGCTAATGGTTGTTTATAAATCTAGATGTTGGTTAAAAATAGTTGGACACTAATATTGATTTCAAATTCTCACAAATTTTCTCTTATTATTGTAAAAATAATAAGAGGCATTTGCATGCATGTCCTACAATTCTTCTGCTTTTTCATGTCTGACACCTAACTTATGTATTTA
>NW_018240776.1:0-796 GCF_001263595.1 Phalaenopsis equestris | reverse complement strand
TAATAAGAAATGCATAAAAGCATTTGAGTTTTTGACAGAAAAACTAATCACTGCACTTATAGTAGTTCCATGTGATTGGGAGAAACCATTTGAAATAATGTGTGGTGCGAGTGAATATGTTATTGGAGCTGTTTCAGGACAAAGGTGCAACAAAGTTTTTAAAGTAATATATTATGCTAGTAAAACTCTAAATGATGCTCAAATTAATTACACTACTACTGAAAGAGAGTTATTAGCTATTACTTATGCCTTTGATAAATTTTGACCTTACTTGATTGGAACTAAATGTATAGTGCATACATATCATTTTCCTATCAAATACTTGATGTAAAAGTAGGATGTTAAACCAAGATTAATTAGATGGATACTTCTGCTGCAAGAATTTTGATTTTATTGTAGTTGATAGAAAGAGAAATAATAATCAAATAGTTGATCATTTGTCTAGACTAGAAAAAGAAATATTAACTAATTTTATAAATGAAATTTTAAAAAATTTCTCGGATGAACAATTATATAATATTGATGAAATAAATATATCATGTATGCCAATATAGTAAATTATATTTTAAGTGATAATTTACCACAAGATAATAAGAATCAGCAATTAAAGAAATTTACATATGATTCAAAATTTTATTTTTGGGATGACCCATATTTATATAAATAATGTAAAGATCTAATTATTAGAAGGTGCGTGGCTTATGAAGAAACACAACAAATAATTGAAATATGTCATGGTTCTAAATTTGGAGGACATTTTAAAACAAATAGAACTGCATATAAAATTTTGCGACCT
>NW_018240775.1:0-746 GCF_001263595.1 Phalaenopsis equestris | reverse complement strand
TTATATATTATTTATGTTTCAACTTAAATTAAAAAAAAATGTATATTTGATTCGTCGAGCTATTTTTAAAAATATTCAAAAATATATTTTAGGTGTTTTGATTTTTTTTAAAAAAATAAATTAATTTATTTATAAGATGAAAAATAAAAATATATGAAAACTATACCAACAAAAAAAAAAATAGTTTCAAAAATAAATATAAAAATTAAAAAAAGAAACAAAAATGATGTCTAATGAGCTCTAAATGTGAATAAGATTGCATGAACTAGTTGACTTTAGAGAAAAAAAAAAGCATAGACTTGGTCTAAATGCAGTTATAATAAAATATGTAGAAAAATAAATTGATTTAATTAAAAAATACAGGTATAAGAAAAAACATATCGTCCGTAAAATTGATATTTTACAAATGAACTTCTCAAGTGCTTTATTTTCTTTAGCATTACGAGTGTCACGATCAGACTATTGAGAATTTGATAAAAATGAAAAATATGAGTTGGGGTTTTACCATGAATTTGGTATTTATATGAGAATTTGAATGATGGATAAAAGAGGATGGTTAGTTTGTAAATAGTAAGTTTCGGGTGGTTTGTATGTAATTGCTTGAAAGTGCTTGTTTAACATGCAAGAGGCAGAGAGGGAGCGGCGGAGCGGCGGATTTGTTAATCAATTTGAGACAGAAAGAGTAATGAAAAACCTTTTGATGCAGCATATGAACAAAATCTCTAAACTAGGTGTTTTAAAAATTG
>NW_018240774.1:0-693 GCF_001263595.1 Phalaenopsis equestris | reverse complement strand
CTGGGCAAGCACACCACACGTATTAGCGTTGACCGGCGAGATAAAAAAAAAACCAATACAAACTCTAAGTCAACAGACCCGAAAGTATGTGTAGGGTCGTGTGTGTGATTTGTTTTTGCAGAGGAATTAGCAGGTGTGGGTTTTATCAAGTCGAGAAGTAGGGACTCTCGCTGGGGTTTGGAGAGTAGACTTTGAGTTGTGAAATTTCAAAGATTTCCAAAGGATGGGAGTCAGAATGTAAGTGCCAACCCCAAGGTTTGAATTAAAATGCAGATATCAATTCAAAAAACGAGAGAGAGAGAGAGAGAGTCGAATTGTAAGGACCGAACTCGAATATAATGAATCAGAAATGTAGGACTGAGGATTGAAATGTATGTCAATTCGCAAAAGAGAGTGTCGGAATGTAAGGACCGACTTCAAATGTAATGAATCAGAAATATAGGAATGAGAATTGAAATGTATATCAATTCTCAAAAGAGAATGTCGGATTGTAAGGACCGACCTCGAATGTAATGAATCAGAAATGTAGGACTGATTCGGAAGTGAGAATTAAATGTAAGTATCAATTCGAAGATGGTGAGAATTGAAATTTAGTTATCAATTTGAAGATGGTGAGAACTGAAATGTAGTTATCAATTTGAAGATTTGAGAATTGAACTTTAGGTATCAATTCGAAGATGGTGAGAATTGAAA
>NW_018240773.1:0-315 GCF_001263595.1 Phalaenopsis equestris | reverse complement strand
GAGAGAAAGAGAGAGAGGGAAAAAAAGTAAAGAATGTTATAGAAATAGTGGAGAGAAGGTGAGAACAAAGTTAAGGGAGCATGAAAAGAGAGAGAGAGAGGGAGAAGGAGAGAGAGATCGATAGCGGAAGCTATTATGTCAAGGAGAAAGATAGAGCACAAGAGAGAACACTCTTTATCCCATTATGTCAAGGAGAAAGATAGAGCACAAGAGAGAACACTCTTTATCCCTCTTTGTCAAGGAGAAAGATAGAGCACAAGAGAGCACAAGAGAGCACAAGGAGAAAGATAGAACACTCTTTATCCCTCTTTGACG
>NW_018240772.1:0-1132 GCF_001263595.1 Phalaenopsis equestris | reverse complement strand
TATAATAATTTTTCAGCTTCTAAAATATCTTAAATTATTTATGCTGGTGTGGGTAATTGGAAAATGAAATGGTCATATAGGCCTTATCCTGATTGTTCAGGGCCAATTTTAAAATTCTTCATTATTCGTGGTGGTGTTGCATTGGTGTTTAATAGTACGACAATGGGAGAAATTTTTCAGAATCAGCTATTTTTCATAAGCGCCAACCAAACAGCCAGACAGCTTATCCGGATCAGCTGATCATCAGCAGATTATCAGGATAAGCTGCTTATCAGCAGAAGCTGGATAAGCTGCAGCTGCCCCAAACAGACCCTTAATCTGTCCCTCCATCTGAATCCAGAGTACTTATTGAAAGAGACATCACTTTACCTGCTTCTGAGGAAATCTGGTTGGGCACACAACACCAAGGATATTGGCAGAAGGTAGAGATTGAGCCTTTTCCGCCATATTGTTCGAACTGTTGTATGTTCAGACACTCTATTTCTCAACTTCATTATCTACACCCCCACCTCAGACCAGAAAAGCAAACTGCTCCGCTAGAGGTTGTGATTACATCGTCTGATCAAACAAGCAATATGACAACTATTCAATCCCCAGTTGTAACCCTCTCGTCTTTGGAACCTCTTATTATGGGGGAGAGGGAGTTTCTTCAGACCCTGCATGCCCTAGAACCTATCACTGATAATACAGGTGGAAATACTTCTACTGCTTCACAACCACCTCATCAGGTCTAGAAAGATGTTAATATTACTCAGGTTCATGGGGATCAAGACGTGCAACGACCTACACCTATCCAACCACTTTTGAAATCTACTGATCAAATGAATCAATCATCGGATGAGAAATGACAGGTCTACACATCTAGGAGGAAGAAGAAGAATGAAGATCTACTTGAGCTCAGGAATCTGATGGATGATACTTTGGTTAGTACGGGCAATGGGACACACCTTACCAATTTGTTAGTCGGCTCACTTCCGAGAACTAGAAGCAGGAGGACTAAAGTGGGACGTCCCTAGCACTTTTATGCCCTTTTATGGTTTTCTGATTTTTTACCTTTTTGTATTTTTGCTCTATCTGAGTTTTTGTGTGTGATATATTGTATGAGTTGAGTTTTCTTTTAGATCCTCTCATA
>NW_018240771.1:0-408 GCF_001263595.1 Phalaenopsis equestris | reverse complement strand
TTTATCCTCCCTTTTATACAAGAGAGATGGAAAGAATATAAAATTATCTAAGCAGTATATCGAGAAGTGTATTATTAACTTTTCTCAAATTTCTTGATCAGAAGGTCAATATCATAGATATGAGGTATTGCCGGGTAATGTCAGCTATTTTTTGTACAACCACCATACCCAGTGCTTAGGCGATGTGACTGAATCTGGCATCTTTAAATGAGAGGTTGACAGAAGTTTTGGTTGATCATGATGACTTCTTCAAATTGTCATCTTCTCAAAAATAGCTTTAAATTATCTTCTCGAGGAAGACAGAGATGAATTGGATTAGCCACTTCGGCAGATGGCTTGGTTCAGCCATTTTGACAAATAAACTCGCTAAGCGACTCCGCACGTGAGCTCAATTTTACAAGATGTTAA
>NW_018240770.1:0-2587 GCF_001263595.1 Phalaenopsis equestris | reverse complement strand
CCATATTTGTATGTAAATCTTCCAATAAAGTAATTATGTTGCATAATGCAAAGAGTTTTACAATATTTATTTATTATTTCGAGGGTTATTTTAGACATTTCAATTTTTCAAAATAGTGGAACCATGGGCGGCGGAGCAGAAGAAGTGGAGTTTCGACGTCCTGAAATGGCAAAAAATTGAAGTTGCGGTAAACTTATCCTACGCTGTTATAGCAAACAATAGCTTCGTTTTTTGTTGTCGTTCTATTGTAGAGAATGGGGCTCTGTCTCGTTCTTAAACGAGCTCAGAATTATCAACGGATAGCTTTATAAAAGAGCAATAAAGGATAGCCTTGAATCCAAAATGTCATGTGGATTACACCCAAGATATAGAGTGTATGACGGATGAGAAAAAAAGAGAGAGATAAAATGCACCATAACACAATTCAAAAGAGGGTAAATTTAGTAGTTCTTTCAAAGAAATGACATCTTATTTATAGATATTAGCAGTATCTAGTAAAATTACATATTTGTCCCTTTTTTAACAGGGATGTTACAAATCATTATTACACATTTTCATACTTGTAATCGAATTCATGACCCTTTAATATCTGTAACGGATGGTGGCATCACATCATATTCTTAACTGCGTGAAGAGGGTCTTTTAATGGTTCGCTGGTGTTTTCATTGGCCGTCTGAGACTTGTTTGGTCATCTAAAAAGTTTTCTGTTATCTGGAAGGTATCTATTTGGCCTCCTCAAAAGAATTCTCAGTAGAGGTCCTCTTGTGATTCAGGTGAACTTGGACCATCAAGCAGAGTGTTTATCACTATAATCAGACAAACAACTCTTCTTGGACAATGGGTCTTTTCATAAGATTAGAAAGATATTCAATAGGGTACCAATTGGTCAGCTTTGAGAAGAATCCTAGAATCACCTAAGGGGGCTACTTATAAATGACTGTTCCTTTAATTAGGTGCCACCTAAACCAAAGGAGATGATGTTTAGTGTCACTGTCTTTTGACTATGCCGATGTAGCCCTCTGATGTCCAGTAAATGAGTCCCGTTAAATTTCCTCTCGATTTGTGCAATCATATTTCTGATGTACAAATAGTATAATTTATTGAAATATTTCTGTGCTTTTATTGCCCAAAACCCAGCATTCCTTGTTAACCATCATATGACACTTGTTACTCATCGATATGTAGGATTCACCTTTTCGATTGTCGGTATCTTAGCTTAATAAAAGAATGATTGAGTTCTAACAAAAACATTACATCTGAAATTTTAAGTCAACAATAATAAATGCTTGCCAATCACTTGATCTAAACTCATACATTTTTAAGATATCTATTTTAAACATAGAAAAAATATTATGCCATTGTGTTATACTGATAACTTCCCTATTTATGTGGAAGTGCATCTTTCATAATAAACAACTCACATTGGTGAATTTAAGTAGGTTAAGAGTTTATGTTTTTTTTTTCTTCCCAAAATTTTCACTTAAAAAAATCTAATATATTATGAGGGTTACTCTTAACTTATTACCATGTATGTAATATTTTTACTTAATCAAGATGATGAATTCTCTTTCTATTCTCATAAGTACTCAAACTACATAAAATGATGAAAAAAAAGTGATTAGAGGCGCGACACTTATCCTCTCTAGGTTTATGAATACATTTAAATAATCATTTGTAACATGAATGTAATCATACATATCAAAAAGTTTTAATTAGTCCTTACACCCTCTTTCATATAAACTTTAATTATACCACTTGCTTCATATATAGTTTAGAAAGCAAGCATCACTTTTGGGGCCATGGCAGCTACAATGTTATTCTTTCCAAGCAAAGACCAGCAACGGCAACAGTTGGCTAGAGAAATGGAGGGCTGATAAAATAGCGTGGCCGCCTACATATTTATTTCATGTAAATTCGGCGCTTGATTCAGCCTCGCACTTTAACATTTCAATCTGGTTTTAATATTATTACGTTAAGCAGTAACTTGAGTTTTATAGTGATTGAGAGTCTAATATTCCATTGTGAAGAAGTAAATTTGAATCACACATATTATTTTTTGACCTAAGAAAAAAAATTAATAATAATAATGAAAGAAAGTAAGGTGAGTTTTAGTGAATTAGCATTGATGAAAATATGATGAATTTTGAATGTTCAAATTTTGCATATGGCTCAATATACTTAATTTCTTTTATTAATGTGATATATTAAGCCAAAGGTTTTTCATTAAGAAAATTTTATGTGATTATTTAGCATTACTTTAAAAATATGTCAGCACGAATCTCAATGATATCTCACAGTCAGCAAAGAAGGTGATGTTGCATCATGGGACTTGATGGTGGTTAGATTTAGTATGTAAATTTTGCAAATATTTTAAATATTATAAAATTACACACGACACATATATAATAAATATGTAATATAATCCCAACAAAAATACTTTTATGAAAATAGTTTATCTTTTAAAACTCTTTTTAAAATGCAAAATCTCCTTTAAACTCAACACAAGTATACGTATTGCTCAAGTAATTAAGAGCTCTAATGGATTCCTAAAAATCGATCCCACAGGGAAGCTGGAAATACCTATATG
>NW_018240769.1:0-1239 GCF_001263595.1 Phalaenopsis equestris | reverse complement strand
ATATATAAGTTTAAATCGTAATTGTTCTTGTGATAATGTGGCTATACTCCTTGTTTAGCATACATTTGGTTCATGTTTGAATCCAACACTCTACATATGTTTTTTTAGTTTAATTTTAACGGGTCAATTTCAAGTCGAGGACGAGCCAAACACGAACACACTGTTCACGAGCCGGTTTCGAACACGAGCCGATTTCGAACACGAGCAATTTCGAACAATCCGAACACGAGCCTCGGCTCGTTTACAGCCCTATGCATGAAATGATGTAATTCGCTTTTAAAAAATTACACAATATATTTTTTATAACAATAATTATATTTTTGTAATAACTTGACATTTAGTTGGGTGTGTTATTTATGTAAATGCCCCTAAAGTAAATATGTATGGTCGAGTGAGGGCGAAGGGGTGATGGGGGACAGGGAGCATATGGTGACAGGTTTAGGTGGTGAGCTCAATATGATTAGATATATTAAGTTTGGATTAATTAAATACTAATTTTTGTTTTTAAAGTTATAAGTGATTAATTAGCCAAAGTAATTTTATAATAAAGCTTGGGCTAGGCTTAGATGGCTTAGTATTGGGCTTCGGCCCGGCTCAGCCTCGGGCTTTTCAAGGCCAGGCTTATTTAATTCCAAAAGTAATTTGGACCGGCTTCTGATTGGATTGGTTCGGCCTGTGATACGGTTTGAGTAGACCCGTGGAATGGGTTCAGAGGGAAAGCTAAGCTTGAGTGTTTATTTAATAAGTTAGTTCACAGTGGCATATTTGTAAATAAATGAGATTCACTTTTATATGATCTATTAAATAGAATTCAAGAAATCTTAAATTTAAAATAATTTGGAACAATAATTAAATAATTTAAGAAAATATAAATCCTTCACTTGAAAAATAATTAAATAAATGCTGAGGTTATAAATTTTTAAAAATATTTTTTTTCTCTAATTAAGAAATTTATCACTAATTAGCTTAAAAGCTAACTATAAAATAAAGTGTTTTAGCTCAATAAAAATTTAATTAAACTAAAAAAACAAACTATTGAGTACATAATTAAAGCATATATGCTTGATATGGATTATATATTCTTCTTCATTAATGCTAATGACATAATGAAAATTATTCAAAATGGAATAATTAACTTTTGTTTCTCTATTAAACTTCATAATGAAAAGCATTCGAACACGCTAACTTTTTATCTATTTAAATAATTAAAGATATCATAGAATTTCTTAAATATTTGCA
>NW_018240768.1:0-440 GCF_001263595.1 Phalaenopsis equestris | reverse complement strand
CGATATCATTTTGACGACCCAATGTCGATGAGATGTCGTCCATTTGGGATACAATGCTTTATCCTTTGCCCTTATGTCACAGACGTGCTTTGACGTATTAGGATATCTTCGTCAAGATAATTTTGGTTATTCCATGGAGCCCGTGTGTTGATGAGCTGCAACTCATTTGGGATGTGACAAACTCACTCTCTGCCCAATAGCTTAGCGAGAGCTTTAAAGCATTAGGGCGTTCACATACGAAATAACTTTTTTTTTTGATGAACTATTTCCCCAGGTCTACGATAATGCAAGTGAAACACTTTTTATCGAGAGTATTCTTGGGTATCCCCCAAGATGTAATTTACCAAGTAAGATACATTCCATCGGAGTGCTCTTGACCACAGAAAAGACACATAAACTTGAATATCTGGTTATGGATAGTTTACAAAGACATTCTTTCA
>NW_018240767.1:9148-10167 GCF_001263595.1 Phalaenopsis equestris | reverse complement strand
TCTCCTTAAATCCACCAAATGTCAAGCCCTAGGTTATGTTTCGACCTTGGTTTAGAGGTAAGAGACGACCCAATTAGTAAAAATGGAGTATTACATGGGTATTTCACGATTTTGAGTGAAGTTGGGCATTTTTCGTGAAACTGGCGCCTTAGGCGCCAAATCTAGCGCCTCTGATGCCAACACAAAAAATTTTTAGATTTCGATTTTCTTTGAAAATCTATTGCGTACCGCACCACGTACCGCACCACGTCAACCTCTAATTAACTTAATTAAACACTTATATTCATAATTAAAAAATTTTATAACACATAGTTTCTCAAATACACAAAACTCACATTTATATATAAAATCCAAACAATTACAAACTAACAGTTTTCAAGCCAACACATCTAATTTAGCGTTAAAATCAAGCCAACAAACTAACGTTGAAGCCTAAATATCAAACATTTAACAAACAACACATAAGGTTCCACAATAAAAGTAAATTAAATACAACAAACACATAACTTATTAAAGCAATTATAACTACGAATTTTGTACTAAAATAAGTTCAAACATCTTCTTCACTTTTATCTTCTTGACTGTTTCCCATGGATTGGTAGTACACATACAAGTTGTAAAAAGGTTGGTGAGGAATTTCATCCGTCAAATCTTATTTAACCCAAACATTTTCTTAAAAATGCACATCAAACCTTCTTCAATACGTCCAATGTGTTCGAAGTGTTCCTTCATCCTCTAATCCAGGTGGTCAAGCATTTCAGAAATATTTCCAATTGAATGCTTAAGATTTTGTACCTCTTTTTCCAACTTCTTAATCCTTTTTAAAGGTTTATTCGAACTGAAGTAAGGTTAAATAGGTGATGAATTTTTAGACTCTTGATCCATCAATATATTCATATTGTTCTCCTCCCCAATTCTTGTACAGTTGCAATAAACTTCTGGTTTCATAGGCTTTCAAGGAAGAATCACTTTCTCCCAACTTTCATAAGGCACTTACAACTGGCTACACAGCAGGCATA
>NW_018240767.1:0-2231 GCF_001263595.1 Phalaenopsis equestris | reverse complement strand
CCCCTCAAAAATCTAATCATCGCCTCTTCATATGCAATGTCGTGTTGGAATCTTTTCTTTTTATATTCATCATTGTAGGCATTTCTGGCTTCTATACCACCTATTTTGTTCTGTATTGCTATGAGATCTAATTGTTGAATCATTAACTGTTCCATAATATTTTCAAGTGAAATGGAACTGGAAGTAGATGGATCTACAGCTGATGTGGAGGGTCTATTACTATTTCCACTCCAAGAACCAACAAATGATTCAAATTTATGCACTGAGGGTTTTCCAATTATTTCAGTGGTTGCAACATTTCATCATTTCTACAAAATTATATTCCTGATTAATCACGTAAAGTGAAAATTAGGGCAGGATATCCCAAACCAGTAGTTGTTCCTCTTCTAGCAATGCTCTGAGCATTATGCACAATAAGAGCACCAATATCAACTACTTTCATTTGTTGAATACAGATATTCAGCACTGCTCTTTCCTTTGTTACTTCGCTCAGGTGATTAGTTGGAAGCAACTTTGCAGAGATGAAGTAATGTCATGCTTTAGATTGAACATTTAATATGGAAGTGGAGAAATGGACTTTGTGATTATTTTTAACCTTCCATTCTGCTCTTCCATCAGTGAGATTGGCAAATATTTCATCAAGTGATGAATCAGTCATCACAAATACAACATACTCACAATGAAATTCATTTCTCAACCCATAAAGTGAATTGATTCTTTTTCGAGTAAATTCAAATTGCTTACCTTAAACACAAATGTGGTTATCTGTAGTCACCCGAAGATTGGCATAGAATTCTTGAATCATAGGAAAAATGGCTATTGCAGTCAAGTAGCAGAAAGTTTCACACTTCCGAGCAATGATCAACCTTTCGATCTCTCCTCTTGGATTTGAAAATGCTCGCTCGTGAATCAACTTCCTCAAGCCAATTTGAGTATTATAATTATGTTGAGCCTTAAAATTAACAGATCTCCTTGCATCAAAATCTCTCGTATGCTTTCTTCTATTTACCCTTGGAGCCATAGGAATTTCTATATAAATTTAAATAAAATGCAAATAAATTCACAATATCATAAATCAAACTCCAAAAGTAGGAATATTTGGTAAGAAGCTTTTCACCATGGGTTCTCTTTAAACTTCTTCAATAAACTCTCAAATTTTTGGATTTCCAAAATGTAGGATAAATCTATGGTGAAAAAAAAATTTCAAAGTTAAAGTGAAGCTCTTACCAAGAGAAGATGAAATTCAAGACTTTTAGGCTTTAAAATCTCCTTAAATCCACCAAATGTCAAGCCCTAGGTTATGTTTCGACCTTGGTTTAGAGGTAAGAGACGACCCAATTAGTAAAAATGGAGTATTACATGGGTATTTCACGATTTTGAGTGAAGTTGGGCATTTTTCGTGAAACTGGCGCCTTAGGCGCCAAATCTAGCGCCTCTGATGCCAACACAAAAAATTTTTAGATTTCGATTTTCTTTGAAAATCTATTGCGTACCGCACCACGTAAACCTCTAATTAACTTAATTAAACACTTATATTCATAATTAAAAAATTTTATAACACATAGTTTCTCAAATACACAAAACTCACATTTATATATAAAATCCAAACAATTACAAACTAACAGTTTTCAAGCCAACACATCTAATTTAGCGTTAAAATCAAGCCAACAAACTAACGTTGAAGCCTAAATATCAAACATTTAACAAACAACACATAAGGTTCCACAATAAAAGTAAATTAAATACAACAAACACATAACTTATTAAAGCAATTATAACTACGAATTTTGTACTAAAATAAGTTCAAACATCTTCTTCACTTTTATCTTCTTGACTGTTTCCCATGGATTGGTAGTACACATACAAGTTGTAAAAAGGTTGGTGAGGAATTTCATCCGTCAAATCTTATTTAACCCAAACATTTTCTTAAAAATGCACATCAAACCTTCTTCAATACGTCCAATGTGTTCGAAGTGTTCCTTCATCCTCTAATCCAGGTGGTCAAGCATTTCAGAAATATTTCCAATTGAATGCTTAAGATTTTGTACCTCTTTTTCCAACTTCTTAATCCTTTTTAAAGGTTTATTCGAACTGAAGTAAGGTTGAATATGCGTTGAATTTTGAGATGATTGGTCCATCAATATATTCAGATCATTGTCCTCAATTCCTATGTAGTTGCTATAAACTTCTGGGTCTATAGGCTTCTAAGGGAGAAGCACTTTTTCCTAACT
>NW_018240766.1:0-985 GCF_001263595.1 Phalaenopsis equestris | reverse complement strand
AATATTCCATTCGCTGAAGCCTTGGAACAAATGTTCAGTTATGTAAAGTTTCTGAAGAATATACTTAATAGAAAAAGAAAATTTATAGATAATGAGACAGTTACACTTAGTGAAGAGTGTAGTGATCTCGATTGAATATAGTTGTGTAAAATTTATAAAGTTGACTCTGCTTTATAACGATGATAAAAATATGATATGGTATTTTAGTAATAATAACGTTAGGCTCTTAATATTGGGATAATACACAATTATATGTATTATTATAAAGTAATACAAGACTTTCTATTTAAGTCCCAAATATCAATCCCATAGAGAAGGTTTAAATTTTAAATGATAATTTAACTAGGAAATTTACAAAAATCAAATGAAATTACTGTCACTAATTTTGAATGTTTAAGATACTATCAAAACTAAATTGTTTACTACTAGCAGAATTTAAAAGCAGGTTTTAAAATTAATAACTACTAAACAATGCTTATGTGATGAAGTTTTCAGTATGAAAAAGCATCTTTCTCACTACAATGAGTTTTTGGTGAAATGAGATGAGATAAATGGTTTAAATGTGTACTGTGCCAAATAAGAGCAATTTAAATTCTCTATCTTGATTTAGTGTTATAGAAAATCATTGGCTAATCTTAGGTTTAGTCCCTAAATCTATGGCTAGACTAAGAGGATACTGGCTCCCACTCCAAAGCTCCTACTTCGCTTCCCCTGAAGACTAACTCTTGATTTAGTTTTTAAAAACTAATCGAATTGGAGATTTTTAGTCTGTCACCCAAGAAATCTCCAATTCTACACCCAACAAAGTATATTTCTCTATTTATTTGCACTTAATTCCATGAACGAAATACTCCTTCATGGACTTAAATGTGATTCTCACTCTCTTATAGAACTGATATTCCATTTCCCGTATCATATGTTTCATAGCAAATTTTAATAAATAAATTGGGCAGATCGAAAAGTAAATTAAGAGCAGAGTTGAAAA
>NW_018240765.1:0-617 GCF_001263595.1 Phalaenopsis equestris | reverse complement strand
CGTGGCTCCATCAAGCAATTCTAACAAGGAATTGAATGGGGGCATTAATCCACAGCTTCATGAGTTGCGTGGTCGGCTGTTATAAGTTAAGCGAAGGGCTGACCATTCTTAAAATGTAAAGCATAGCATACTTCTAAGGCTGTAATTTTCGATCAAATTTTTTTCGAGCCAATTTTTAGTTGACCCCAGTTTTGGCTTGAAATGGGATCGTTAACGACATTGATGTTATAGCTGTGAATTTAGATAATTTAGCTTGAAGATTATTAATTGCTTGAAAATTGACTCGGATTTTAGCTTGGACCAAGATTGGATCACATAAACTAGCAGAGGTAATGAGAGCTGTGAAACGCTTCGCGCCTTGAGCTTACGCCAGTGAAACGCTTCGCGCCTTTTGAGAAAAGTGAATAGACTTCACACACATTGTTCGAACATCGACAGAGAAGATGAAAAGAATCAGTCAGAGAGAATGCTGGAGATAGAATAGTAAGTTACCGGGACGAGCATAAATTTTAGATCAATTTTTTTTCTAGTTGATTTGAGCCGAGCCCAACTCGGCTTGAAATAAACTTTTTTAGGCGCATACGCGTAGGGGTGTAAACGAACCGAACACGAACGAA
>NW_018240764.1:0-354 GCF_001263595.1 Phalaenopsis equestris | reverse complement strand
TTTAAAAGATGTTTGTTATTATATATTTTTGGAATTTATGTCATAAACTTCAAACATGAATTTCTAATATGTGGTATCACAGCCTTGATTACTAAATTTACGACTGAAAAGACTTCTAGATAAAGAGAAAGCAAAACAGACCACTTAATTCCCAAGTCTTTATAAAATGTTCAATTCTTTTTATAAAATAAATGGCATATATTTTCATCTTATATGTAAGAATAATTTGACTATATATGTGAATGTAATGGTATGGAGGAAAATTTTACTTTAACACTAGTTAGAGATTCATCTGATTTAAATATAAGAGTTGTAAAATTTGTTATATTTTTATTTATGGCTCACATTTATTTT
>NW_018240763.1:10207-14265 GCF_001263595.1 Phalaenopsis equestris | reverse complement strand
AGCAATATTCTATTTGGAAAAGAAATCGATATAGTTGGCCCTGGCGAATTCAGAGAAGCTGTGAAGATTCCTCTTCCAGTCGGTTCAGTACTTGTCTTGAAGAGCAACGGGGCAGACATTGCCAAACACTGCATCCCAGGAGTACGAGACCGTAGGGTGTCTGTAACGCTGCATCCCAGGAGTACGACACCGTAGGGTGTCTGTAACGTTCTGCAGAATGGATGACACTAAAATACCATATGGATTCCAGCAGGACCCAGAATTGGAGGAGTTGTTTCCTTACGAGCTATGAGAAGGTTGTACCTCTAAGTACATGCAAAGGGAACTCTTATCCTGGAGCATGACTTAGAAGGTCTGCTTGATCAAGAGCTCAACATACCTGGCACAGAGTGTTCACTTTCTTTCTTTTAACAGCATGACATGTATCTGATTTTATTCATTCTACGATGTACTCGTAGCATGAGATGATTTTCAATGTATTTCGACATGTATTACATAATATACCTTTTGAGGCGCGTTTTTGTCAATGGCCTTTTTTTCCGATGGATGAAAGCCACAAACCATGCGATGGTTCAAAATTCCAATGAACAATGAACAAAATAATAAATCTTCAACAACAAAAAAAACACAAATGAAAAATAATCATAAATGAGTGAATAACAAAACAAATTTCTTTTTTAAACCAACCAATCAAAATTAAAACTTTAAAAAATGCATTTTGAAAAATTAAGTTGTGATAAAAATAGCAAGAAAATAAAATAGACATGTTGAGCAGATTCTTCCGTTTTTGGAATTTCCTACTCTTCGTGCGCGCAGCACAACCATCGTTATCTACATTAACTCTCTGCACATCCTCACCGAATTTCACATTCTGCACAGAAACTCAAAAATTTATGAATTTCCTTCAACAAGATGGACCTTTCTCACATGATACATTTCTATAAATTCAACGCTACTAACCCTCTTTTGAGAATTGACCTACATTTCAATTCCCATTTCCAAATCAGTCCTATTATGCTGATTCATTACATTCGAGGTCGGTCCTTACATTCCGACACCCTTTTTATGATACATTTCTATAAATTCAACGCTACTACCTCTCTTTTGAGAATTAACCTATATTTCAATTCTCATTTCTGAACCAGTCCTATATTGTTGATTCATTACATTTGAGGTCGGTCCTTTCATTCTGACACCCTCTTTTAAGAATTGACCCACATTTCAATTCTCACTTCCGAATCAGTCCTACATTGCTGATTCATTACATTCGAGGTCGCTCCTTACATTCTGACACCCTCTTTTGAGAACTGACCTACATTTCAATTCTCATATCCAAATCTGTCCCACTTTTCTGATTCATTACATTTGAGGTGGGTCCTTACATTCGATATCCTCTTTTGAGAATTGACCTACATTTCAATTCTCACTTCCGAATCAGTCCTACATTACTGATTTATTACATTTGAAGTCGGTCCTTACATTCTGACACTTTCTTTTAAGATATTTCAATTCTCACTTCCGAATAAGTCCTACATTGCTCATTCATTACATTCGAGGTCGGTCCTTACAGGACTTTACATTCTGACACTTTCTTTTGAGAATTGACTTACATTTCAATTCTCACTTCCGAATTAGTCTTACATTTGAGGTCGGACCTTACATTCCGACACTTTCTTTTGAGAATTGACCTACATTTCAATTCTCACTTTCGAATCAGTCCTAAATTTCTGATTCTTTACATTTGAGGTCGGACCTTACATTCCGACACTTTCTCTTGAGAATTGACCTACATTTCAATTCTCACTTTCGAATTAGTCCTAAATTTCTGATTCATTACAGTCGAGGTCGGACCTTACATCCCGACACTTTCTCTTGAGAATTGACCTACATTTCAATTCTCACTTTCGAAAAAGTCCTAAATTTCTGATTCTACACAGTCGAGGTCGGACCTTACATCCCGACACTTTCTTTTGAGAATTGAACTACATTTCAATTCTCGCGTCCGAATAAATCCTAAATTTCTGATTCTTTACATTTGAGGTCGGACCTTACATTCCGACACTTTCTTTTGAGAATTGACCTACATTTCAATTCTCACTTTCGAATCAGTCCTAAATTTCTGATTCTTTACATTTGAGGTCGGACCTTACATTCCGACACTTTCTCTTGAGAATTGACCTACATTTCAATTCTCACTTTCGAATTAGTCCTAAATTTCTGATTCATTACAGTCGAGGTCGGACCTTACATCCCGACACTTTCTCTTGAGAATTGACCTACATTTCAATTCTCACTTTCGAAAAAGTCCTAAATTTCTGATTCTACACAGTCGAGGTCGGACCTTACATCCCGACACTTTCTTTTGAGAATTGAACTACATTTCAATTCTCGCGTCCGAATAAATCCTAAATTTCTGATTCTTTACATTTGAGGTCGGACCTTACATTCCGACACTTTCTTTTGAGAATTGACCTACATTTCAATTCTCACTTTCGAATCAGTCCTAAATTTCTGATTCTTTACATTTGAGGTCGGACCTTACATTCCGACACTTTCTCTTGAGAATTGACCTACATTTCAATTCTCACTTTCGAATTAGTCCTAAATTTCTGATTCATTACAGTCGAGGTCGGACCTTACATCCCGACACTTTCTCTTGAGAATTGACCTACATTTCAATTCTCACTTTCGAAAAAGTCCTAAATTTCTGATTCTACACAGTCGAGGTCGGACCTTACATCCCGACACTTTCTTTTGAGAATTGAACTACATTTCAATTCTCGCGTCCGAATAAATCCTAAATTTCTGATTCTTTACATTTGAGGTCGGACCTTACATTCCGACACTTTCTTTTGAGAATTGACCTACATTTCAATTCTCACTTTCGAATCAGTCCTAAATTTCTGATTCTTTACATTTGAGGTCGGACCTTACATTCCGACACTTTCTCTTGAGAATTGACCTACATTTCAATTCTCACTTTCGAATTAGTCCTAAATTTCTGATTCATTACAGTCGAGGTCGGACCTTACATCCCGACACTTTCTCTTGAGAATTGACCTACATTTCAATTCTCACTTTCGAAAAAGTCCTAAATTTCTGATTCTACACAGTCGAGGTCGGACCTTACATCCCGACACTTTCTTTTGAGAATTGAACTACATTTCAATTCTCGCGTCCGAATAAATCCTAAATTTCTGATTCTTTACATTTGAGGTCGGACCTTACATTCCGACACTTTCTTTTGAGAATTGACCTACATTTCAATTCTCACTTTCGAATCAGTCCTAAATTTCTGATTCTTTACATTTGAGGTCGGACCTTACATTCCGACACTTTCTCTTGAGAATTGACCTACATTTCAATTCTCACTTTCGAATTAGTCCTAAATTTCTGATTCATTACAGTCGAGGTCGGACCTTACATCCCGACACTTTCTCTTGAGAATTGACCTACATTTCAATTCTCACTTTCGAAAAAGTCCTAAATTTCTGATTCTACACAGTCGAGGTCGGACCTTACATCCCGACACTTTCTTTTGAGAATTGAACTACATTTCAATTCTCGCGTCCGAATAAATCCTAAATTTCTGATTCTTTACATTTGAGGTCGGACCTTACATTCCGACACTTTCTTTTGAGAATTGACCTACATTTCAATTCTCACATTCGAATCAGTCCTACATTTCTGATTCATTACATTCGAGATCGGTCCTTACATTCCGACACCCTCTTTTGAGAATTGACCTACATTTTAATTCTCACTTTCGAATCAGTCCTGCATTGCTGATTCATTACATTTGAGGTCGCTCCTTACATTTCGACACCTTCTTTTGAGAATTGACCTACATTTCAATTCTCACTTCCGAATCGGTTCTACATTGTTGATTCATTACATTCAAGGTTGGTCCTTACATTCCGACACCCTCCTTTGAGAATTGACTTACATTTCAATTCTCATTTTCGAATCAGTCCTACACTTCTGATTCATTACATTTGAGGCTGGTCCTTACATTCCGACACTTTCTTTTGAGTATTGACCTACATTTCAGTTCTCAC
>NW_018240763.1:8524-10096 GCF_001263595.1 Phalaenopsis equestris | reverse complement strand
ATTCATTACATTCGAGGTCGGTCCTTACATTTCAACACTTTCTTTTGAAAATTGATCTACATTTCAATTCTCACTTCTGAATCAGTCCTACATTTCTGATTCATTACATTTGAGGTCGGTCCTTACATTCCGACACTTTTTTTGAGAATTGACCTACATTTCAATTATCATTTCTGAATCAGTCCTACACTTCTGATTCATTACATTTGAGGTTGGTTCTTACATTCCGACACTTTCTTTTGAGAATTGACCTACATTTCAATTCTCATTTCTGAATCAGTCTTGCATTTCTAATTCCTTATGTTCGAGGTCGGTCCTTACCCTCTGACTCTCTCTCTCTCTTTTTGAATTGATACTTGAATTTCAATTCCCACCTCGGAGTCAACACTTACATTCTAACTCCCATCCTTTGAAAATCTTTGAAATTTCATATTCAAGGTCCACTCTTTGTCCCCCTGCAAGGTTCCCTACTTCTGACTTGATCAAACTCTCTCCTGCTAATTCCCCGGCAGAAACAAATCACACACACAGCTGTACACATACTTCCAGGCTTGTTGACTTTGGAGTTTGTATTGGTTTTCAATTCTCATTTCTGAATCAGTCTTGCATTTCTGATTCATTATGTTCGAGGTCGGTCCTTACCCTCCGACTCTCTCTCTCTCTTTTTGAATTGATACTTGAATTTCAATTCCCACCTTGGAGTCAACACTTATATTCTGACTCCCATCCTTTGAAAATCTTTAAAATTTCATATTCAAGGTCCACTCTCTGTCCCACTGCAAGGTTCCCTACTTTTGACTTGATCAAACTCTCTCCTGCTAATTCCCCGGCAGCAACAAATCACACACACAGCTGTACACATACTTCCGGGTTTGTTGACTTTGGAGTTTGTATTGGTTTTTTGTTTATCTCGTTGATCAACGCCAATATGTGTGGTGTTTTTGCCCAGCACACCACATCTATTGGGGGTCCATTTGTTGAATCTGTTGACCTCACTTTTGGTTGTGGTCTAGAAAACTTCTTTAGTAGCCTATGTCTAGCCATAGGATTTTCCTATTGACTATTCTTAGAAAACTAGACATGGAACCCTCACCATTAGAAATTCCAAACTCTTCTCTACTCAGCTTGAAGTTCTACATGTTGGTCTCAACCTCTAAATACTTAGTAGGTGGGGTCACTGTCGGAGAAACTCAAGATGAGTCACCCTTAGAACTGTTGGACCTTAGGGTTAACCCTGGGTGTTGGTCTGGAGCTAAGGCATTCACTATACCCATATACACCCACATTCACTCACAACCCTAAACTCAAATTTCTAGCCTAGATCCCTTAATTTTTTTTGGAATACTCATGTAGATGGTCCCCTAAACCTACTAGCCCTAGGGCTACGGTTTAGCTGAGACCACTGTGTAGAGGACCCAAAATAGGGTTTCCATTGGTCTGTGGCTTGTTGGTGATGATTGGTACCTCAAATCTACAAAAATACCCATCTTGCCCTTTTTGCCCTTAAACACCCCCAAAATACCCCTCCATAGCTCAAAATCCAAAAAATTCCAAAAATTCCTAGAAAACACT
>NW_018240763.1:6635-8350 GCF_001263595.1 Phalaenopsis equestris | reverse complement strand
ATATGACCAAACTAAACCAAATTCAAGCTCAATTGGTCCATTATTTGAGCCCAATTTTGATTTGAGTCAAAACCCTAATTTTGACCTTATGACCTAATCTTACCAAATTGGACCTAATCTTACCAAATTGGACCCATAGCCTAGTCAATTGGCCCCAATTAATGTTGAAAAATTTGATAACATTCCTATACATCAAATTCAACCATTAATTGACCTTTGTGAAGCCTCAAATCCATTTGATTTTGGCCTGATTCCAAAATTCCCAAATTTAGCCCCAAATTGGCTAAGTCCCCAAATTTCACCTAATTGATTGCCTTAACCTCCAAATGGGCATCCAATTCATGTTTTAAAATCTTCATGAGGTCCCTATTGACCATTTAAAATAATCAATTTGGACCTAGCCTAAACCCTCCCTATTGACCATTTACAATAATCAATTTGGACCTAGCCTAAACCCTATTGATTAAATTTCAAAATTCCCTCAAATTGACCCTTAAATTGAACTCAAAACCACTTCCATCCTTCACCAAAGTTATTCCTTATGTTCATAGCTTATGTTCATATACACCAAATGAAACAATTAATTGTGCTAATTGACATGGATAACCTAGCCTAAACCCAAGTTTTGGTCATTTTCAACCACTTGGACCCATGCACTAAATGTGAGCTAACTACCCTAAAGCCTCCAAATTAACTCCACCACAGCCATTAGTTGGACTTAGTGACCAGTACAAACACCATGAAGCCACCTAATCAAGCCATGGACTAACGGTCGCCCAACTTAAGGGATCTTATTTCCAAAAATGCACATGCTTAAGATATCTTTGCCAAATCAAATGACTTTTTCATTAAATTGTTGTGATGGATTCCTCTGGGTTCCCTGAGCTCCTAGCGCCACCTCTTCGTGGCCGGCGGGCCAGCCTAGTGGTCGGAAAAGCTAAAAATCGAGAGACACTCCCATGGAACTACACTCAAACCAAACCTAGAGGAAAGCTCATCCAAATCAAATTGAAGAGCTCCTCTACCCTCCACCTAAGCACCACAATACACCCAAACTTGTCCCACGGCCATGGGAGGTGACCTGAAAGTTTCCTAGAGAGGCCTCTCCAAACTCTACACAGAGCTTCCCTAAGATCCCCTCAGTGCGTTCCGACCATTTTCCCTCACCCATTCCCATTGCCGGAGCTCAATTTTAAGCTTGAAACCTTGCCGGAAACCAGGACAAAGCCCAATACTCCTCCATAGTCCACCAAACTCAAATTAACTTCACCCACACCTTCACAAGAGTGAAAGAGGCCAAAACCCCATCAAATCCCCCTCCCACAGAGCCTCTATCATAGCTCTAGACCAACACCCAAATCCAGTCGTGATTGAATTCATACCTAAGACTTACACCAAGACCAGGGACTCAATCCTTAGCCTCCTCGGATCCCAACATACGTGACGAGCACCTCTGATTGAAGCCTCCCTTCTCAGAGTAAAGGTATAAAACTCCTCTTCCTCCCGAGCTCCTTTTGATTCCCCATTTACTTAGGCTCGATTTTATGGTACATTAATCATATGGATGTGTTCGTCTCACTTAGACGAGTCCATAGGATCAAACCTGAGGTGATTTGGTCGAGTCTAGGCTGAGATCTTAGGGTTTTAGTGTGGACGGTCACAGGATCATTCCATTGGCGACGATGACGGGGAGGCGTCCGATCGCGAGGGTATCA
>NW_018240763.1:4949-6552 GCF_001263595.1 Phalaenopsis equestris | reverse complement strand
CAGAGCGCGCCACGCATGCCTTCGAAGCCGTCGTAGGTTGAGGTGGCACGCGCGGTTTAAATAGATAAATAGGGCTTTTTCTTATTTATTTAAATACCCTTAACTTAGAAAATTCATAACTTTGTGTAGAAAAATCACAAAAATAAAATAAAAATACCCTCTTGCTCAGTGAATAGAGGAGAACAATGTGAAACAAATTTCAATATCATATGATGCATATTTTATTTTTAATTAATTAAACACTATTTTGAATCATTTGATTCTCCATGCATATTGGCACACCATCTTGGCACGAAATTTTGGCATGTTGTAGCCTCTGTCAAGGGAAACATTCTCTAATTTTTCCAAAGTCAAAAGAGGTTCCTATGTATAGATCCATACTTTTCAAGTTATTCCACATTTTTTCTTCGATATAATCTTTATCTCTTTGATATAATCTTGGAAATTAGCATATTGATTAGAAAATACTAAGAAAATTTTGGAAGGTCCACCATGACTAGAGAAACCTTTGAAAAAAATTTCATTGGTCAAGTCATTTAAAATGCACTGAAATTTTACAAACACTAAATCACTAAGATAATTAGCTTCGGAAAATATAAACATTTAAATGACTTGATTTTTTATCCCTACTGTGGTTTATGATCCTCTGAACTCATCATAAAAATTTTAAAATATTTTGAGTTCATTTGACAACTTAAATTGATTTTTAAAGATAAATACCACTTTTGGCATTTAAATGATTTTTAAAAAATCAAATTATAACTCAAAAAATTATGAAACTTAGTTTTTTGAGTTCTCTGTGATCAGAGGTATTTATTAAAAATAAAATAAAATTTAAAATAAAACTTAATTTTTTTAGCCCATTTTAAATATCTAAATAATTAAAAAATCCATAAAAATCACAATAATAATAAAACTCGTGGAAATGTTCTAAATTGCTCTCTAATCACTTAGAAACAATTAGAATATTTTTCCTGATTTTCTAAATAAAGATATTGAATTTCAAAGCTTGAAAATAATTTTTAAAAGGCTAACAAATGAGTTTACAATAAAATAATTTGAATAAATCAAAGAAAAATAAAAAAAAATAAAATTCATTCCTCTGAGTTCTCTGACCTTAGGGAGATTTTTCGAAAATACAAAACTTAATTTTCACCACCTAAAATATTTTATTTTTATCAAATAGTCCAGAAATTAAATTAATTTTAATATATCTCAGAGATTTCAAAAAATTATAAAATTTTGTTCAAAGGCTTTTCTTGTCTAGGTCTACTTCCAGTTAAAATTTCAAGGGATTAGAATTTACCTTGGTCACGTTAGGAATTTTCTTTAAAAAATCATATTTTTGTATTAAAATAATTATATAAATTAAATTAAAATTTGAAAATCACATGTTCTCCTATTATGTCTCAATTGACCCATGAATGAGGTAGGATAAAAATTTCAAAGTCATTTGAATTGAATTTGACAAATTATGAAGTGTTAGAGCCTTAGGGGCAAATGTGTAATTTTGGAAATTTAGCCTTAATTAACATTTAGGCTTAATTCATGGAGGGGAAAGGGTAACCTCTGATCTTAATCAATTTATTTGATGTTTGAAACA
>NW_018240763.1:0-3760 GCF_001263595.1 Phalaenopsis equestris | reverse complement strand
CTAGGTGAATCAAATAAAAAATAGTGGTGACGGAACGAGGGAACCGTAAGAACCTAACCGATGTCACTCTAATAAACTCTAATATGCCCTCATAAAATTTAAAGAACTTCAACAATAAGGCCACCAGATTTGATATTTAAACTTGACACACTAGAAAACTCAAACTCGTAGGGGCAAGGAGCTTGGAGCTAGCATGGTAGGCAACACGGCCATCTTCAACAGCAAAACCTCTCTTCCCCAGCTAAACCAATCTCCCTTCCTTAGACTTAAACAACAAAGCCATAGGACTTTGAGGATGCTTGCTTATGCAACGTAAATCCTCACCATATATTTAGGCCTTTGTATAGCTCTGCTATACAATATAAGCCCTAACTCGTCTTAGGATTCCGAGGTTCTCGTCTGTCACGACCTAAATTCTCACATCTTTCAGGTTATTTGTATGATTGTTTCACACGAATGTAAGCCCTAACTAATAAAATTGGTAAGATGAAACACCTAAATATTTCTCCTCAAAATTGAAACCAAACATTAGGATAGCTTGGGAAGTCACCGAGGTTTGCCTTTGGATCCCTGACATCCCCTAGTTCTTTCTCCTTTGGATTCTACAACCAAATGTTCCAAATTTGAACCAACCCCCTTTCACACCTTTACTTCTGATCTCATTGAAGAGTCCTACCCTTTGAAATTCCTTTAAGATAATATTTCCTGATTTTTATCGAGAGTCTTCTTAAGTGACTTTGATCATTTAAGATGTAATTAACTATAGGGGTTTGACCTTATAGGAAGCATGTCTGAAACCAGCTTAATATAAACCCTATTTAATCCTTAATATTAAATAGGGGAACTTGTCGGCAAATACAAAGGTTTCGCAAACCCGATGGACGTCATACTTTCCTTAGTTTATTTGATCGTGTTTATCCTTCGGGATAGATACAGGATTTGAGGTACAATGCTCTTTCATTTTAAACTATGAAAAATATAGGGTCAGTTGATTTCATACTTCAACGTCCTTCTAAAGCGGGCGACGGGATTTCAATTCCGGTAACCGACAACTTCTTACGGGCAACTCCCCTCCAACCCCTGAAATAGCGCCGACAATGTCCTATAAAACTCATAATTTCCTTCACACTTGATGGGTAAGGTAAATTAGCGATCACTTAAATTTTAGCAGTGTTTACTTTCATTTCATTTTCTGATATTTGATATCCCAATACAATTCCTCCTGCTATCATAAATTGAAATTTTTTCTAATTAAGTACTAATTTTGTTTCTTCGTAGTGCTTAAGAACTTTTGATAAATGTTCTAAATATGATTCAAATGAAGTTCCAAACACTTAAAAATCATCCTTAAAAAGGCAGGTGCATTACATAAACCAAAGGGCATTCTTATAAAAGAAAATGTAGCATAAATACTAGTAAATGTTGTTTTCTCTTATTCTTCATGAGCTATTTGTATTTTGTGATAACCAGTATGTCCATCCAGAAAATAAAAGTATTTATGCCCAGCTAGTATATCCAGCAAGTGATCTAGAAAAGGTAATGGAAAATGATTTGTCCTAGTGGTGAGATTTAATTTTCAATAATCAATGCATATTCATCATTCTGTGACTTGTCTTATTGGTATTAACTTGTTATTTTCATTTAAAGTCACAATCACTCCTCCTTTCATAGGAACGTAGTAAATCTAGGAACGCGGTAAATCAGACTAACATATGCACTATCTGAAATAGGGTAGATAATTCCAGCATCTAACCACTTTAAAATTTTATTCTTAACAACTTCTTTCATAATAAGATTCAATCTTCTTCGAGGATCAGCCCTGGGTTTGCAGTTCTCTTTCGTATGAATTTTATGCATACAAAATGTAGGATTGATTCCTTTAATATTATCTTTCTTGTAAATATTTAAAGTTTTCATCAAACTCTCTTCTTCATCTGTAGTTAATTTTGAGGAAATTATAACAGGTAATGTAGAGGAATCAACTAAAAAAATATACTTTAAATGGTTAGAAAGTAACTTCAATTCAAATTCAGGAGGTTTTTCAATTGATGGACAAAAAGATTTATCTTTTTCTCTCGTGTCCGGAACTTCAAAACTTTCTCGAACATAGTTTGAACAATTTGAATCTTTCTTATAAAAATCATCAGATTGATCTAATTCCTCTTCTTACTCATGTTCCAACTATTTCATTTCAGATTTCTCTTCATTATTTGTTTTGAAATAGCATTCACTTAAATATCTTATCACATCCATTCTATAACATTCATCATCTTTAACTTTTGTAGGGTATTCCATTAATTTGGAAATAATAAATGTAGTTATTTGATCATTGTCGCTCATTGTTAATTCTCATTTCTGCATATCTATCATTTCAAAGCTCTTCCAGTGGCTAGGAATGGTCTTCCTAAAATGATAGGAATTTCTTTATCTTCCTTCATATCTAATACAATAAAGTCCACAGAAAAGACAAACTTATCAACTTTTACCAAAACATTTTTTATAACTCCTTTAGGATAGGTTATCGAACAATCAGCTAACTACAGAGTTACAGTAGTTGGGGTTACTTCTCCTAATCCCAATCTTTTAAATATTGATCATGGCATAAGGTTAATGGTTGCACCTAAATCACATAAAGTTTTCCCATAAAATCTGTCTCCTATTGCACATGGAATTGTAAAGCTACTAGGATCTGTAAGCTTGAAGCTTTTTCTAAATTATAGCATTGCACTCCTCACTAAGTGCAACTATTTCATTATCTTCAAACTTTCTTTTTCCTGTTAAGAATATCCTTCATAAACTTTACATAGCTTGGCATTTGTTCTAGAGCTTCAGCAAATGGAATATTAATTCTATGCTTCTTAAAAATTTCTAGAAATTTTGAAAATTTCTTAGTCAACTTTAATTGTCAAAGCCTCTAAGGAAATGGAGGTGGTGGTTTTTCTAAATCAACTTTAAGTGGAGAAACGGGTCTCTCTGAACCTTTTGGAGCGCCTAACCTTTTGGAGTGCCTTCTTTTGGTTCTTCAATCTCTTCTCTCTCTACCTCAGTCTCTTTTTGAACTTTTCCTTCCAATTCTCTTCAACTTTTGAGTTGAACAGCTTTTACTTGCTCTTTATTCTGGTATTTCGGATTTACTTTTATATTACTAGGAAGTGTTCCTTAGGATGTGTTACTTAATAAATTTTCTATTTGTCCCAATTGATTCTCAATATTTGTAATTGTAGCTCCTTGACTTTGTAATTGATTTCCCATTTGTAACAACACTTCTTCTATAGACAACTTCTTCTCCTTAACTTATGGATTATTGTTAAAACCTGCAGGATACATATGTCTATAATTATTATTCCCTTGGTTGTTCCAGTTTCCCAATGGGTTTACTTGGTTGTTCCCCCATTGCTAATTACTACCACTCAAAGTATTATTCCAGTTAAATTTATGATGGTTTATCCAACCTTAGTTATAATAGTTTGAATATGGGTTATTCTGCTTATTATTTATAGTATTCAAAGTCTCCAATGATGCTTGAGAATCTACCATTTGATTTAATGAATTCTCTTTGATCATGGAAATCATGGAAATTGGTTGAGAAAAATTCATTCCAAATTGGTCTAACTTCCTTGAAATTGCTGCAACTTGATTTGTTAGCATGGAAAAAGCATCATTTTCATTAATATTGGCTACTTTCTTAAGATTTACCCTTTCAGAAGGTCATTGAAATTTATTTTTAGTCATTTCTTTAATTAAAGCATAAGCGTCATGA
>NW_018240762.1:1086-2904 GCF_001263595.1 Phalaenopsis equestris | reverse complement strand
ATTGAACAAAAAAATAAATAACAATATTTTGGATTCTGGCACCGACGGCGCCCGCCTATACTGACCATAGCGCCGACAGCGCCATCGAGAGCACCGATAGTGCTGAGAGCAGTTCGTGTGGTTCAGATATATTTGGCAGACTTTGGAGGGATTTTGCTTCTATATAATCGCCGAGAGGTGTTTTTAAAGGCCTAAAAACTGCCTTGGATGACAAAAAAATTCCAGATATTGAATTCCATGGCTTCCAATTCTAGAAATACTTCAAGGTATGGAGTTTTTAATAGAAGAAATTTTATCAGTTACGACGCACAGAGATTATACGATAAAGTTATCACGAAGAAGAGACTTATCAAAGAGAGAGGCTTTGTATATCATGGATTGAATAATACAAGTTCATAGATTGAGAAAATCATTGTATAAAATCATTGTACAGAGACGTTGGGAAGTTCTGTGTTACACTACTGTTGCATTTTTTATACCAGTAGTAAAGGAATTCTATGCTAACTTACATGGAATTACCCAAGGAGTTGTCTTCGTTCAAGGTAAGGCTGTACCATTTACTCCGGCTCAAATTAATGATTTGTATATGATAGAAAACCTTCCAATCTATCATTATACAAATTTTATCCCTACGAGAGATATGATGCAAGATGTATATAACTTTCTGAAGGATGAAAATGATAATCGGGGAATCAGAGATGAAGGATACATTACATTTTCTGCTTCACTACTTAATCCAATATAAAAACCATGACATTTCTTCATATCTGCAAAACTACTCCCTACCATAAAGATTAGTAGAATTACAAGAGAAAGTGTCATTTTAAACTATTGCATTCAAATGAAAAATCCCATTGATGTAGGATCGATTATTTTCAAATCTATTATGGGTATTATTATGAATGGGTGAATATACGGACTGGGGCATCCTTCCACAATTTTCTTACTTTATAGTCAATCTCATGTGCCATATGAAAGTTTGGGGAAAGCATTATTACCCTAGGAGCCCATTATTCCTATTGATGAAAATTATATTGGGAATGGGAATGAAGCATTAGATGTCATCATGGATCATTCATCACATGCTTCACACCATTAATGCCACAAACAGTTGGAAGTTCAATGACTTTGGAGAAGAAAATGAAGAAAATATAAAGAGAACTTTAGATTATTATGAATGTAATATGGAATCTTACCTACCTTTTTAATCTCCTAGATTGGAGGATGAAGGAGAACTTTGATCATAATAGAACAGTTGAAGCATGATTGCTACAGATGTTCAAGAAAAATGGATGGATTGATGAAATTCGACTGATCAATTCTTGTACCGACCCTTCTACAATTTGTACGTCCATTACCAGTCTATGGGAGGTATTAGAGGAGGAGAAAGTACTGAAGAAGAAGTTAAACTCTCTACTAGTTTAAAGTAATTATATTTTTAATGTGATTGTGTGGATTTGATTTACTTTCTTTTACTCACTTTGCTTTAGAACTCTATTAACTTTAATTATGCATATAGTTTTGTGTCAGCGTTCTAGTGTTGTGGCTTGATTTTGACGTTAAATTATAATTTAGTTTATTTTATGTATGTGAAAGTGTGATTAAAAAAATGTATTTGTAGAAAGTGTATTTTCACATGTAAAAGTTAGTTTGGTGTTGTTTGTGAAAATGTTTGTTTGTGAATTATTTTAAGATGAAAATAAATGTTCAAAAAAATTAAATAGACTTTGGAGTGAATTGAAAGAAAATTGAAAATTGCAAAAATCAGAAAAATGAATTTTTGGCCACTAGCGCCGGCATGTGAGCCGACAGTGCCCT
>NW_018240762.1:0-883 GCF_001263595.1 Phalaenopsis equestris | reverse complement strand
CGAGATCTGAAATTTTGAGATTTTTTTGGAAGATTTTTGAGAAAATCCTTTGGTGAAGAACTCTTACTTAGTAGATTTAAGTTTAAAACGTTCCACATTGTGATTTTCGGAATTTTTGGGAATTTATTTGGACTTTATAAAATTTTCGTAGATTATCATGGCACGGAGAATGAGCAAGGGAAAAATACAGGTGGATTTTGATGATCAAAAGTTTGTCAATTACAAGGCCAACATTTGTTTCAATAGTCTACTTACAACTAAAAAAAGTGATTTCGAATCGAGGATTTAAAAATCTGGGAGGAGAAGTCGAGAGATTAATCAATGCTCGGCAGTGGGAGAATTTTTGTTACTTTACTGTCGATGTTATTATTGGTGTAGTGATGGAGTTCTATGCCAATTTTAAGGAGACTTCTGAATTCTGTGTGTTCGTTCATGGGAAGTTGGTGGAATTTACTCCAAGTAAGATTAATGAATTTTATTAGTTAGAAGTTGTTTATAGTTGCCAGTACAAATCATTTTCTGCTACAAATTAGTCCTTAGAAGAGATTATTTCTTTTCTTACTTATAGAAGAGGAGTTCGGAAAATGAAGAATGGTTTTAAGGTAAACTTTTCTTTTTCTATGTTAAATGTAGTATCTAAGGCCTGACACTACTTTATTTCTAGGAGAATGATACCGACAATAGTGAGGTTACATAGGATAGATCCATCTTGAACTTCTGTATCTAGCAGATGATGAGGATAGATGTAGGCCCTATTATTTATAGAAACACTCGTTCTATTGCTTTGGGAAAGACCATTGGTGGTTTGGCACACCCTGCCCTGATCTTCACACTATGTGAAAAGTCAAGAGTTGATTTTAGGATGGATGAGGAGAGGATTGAA
>NW_018240761.1:0-302 GCF_001263595.1 Phalaenopsis equestris | reverse complement strand
TCGTTGCCTGACCACCTACGATGACAGGAAGAGCCTCTTTGAATGAACATCAAGGCCGTAGCGACGAAAAACCTCCTCGAATGGTTTTTTCCCTCAGGTCACTTATCGTGAGCTACTCCATATTTCCACCTATTTTTTTTTCATATTATTCCCTCAAAAACTTTTATTCTGCATTATTCAGTAGAAAAGAAGTTTTCAAAAAGATTTTTTTGTCTCAGCTAGAGTTTGGTCGCTGTATTTATGATGGAGATAGATTTCTCTCTTAACGAAGAGTTTGAGCACATGGATGACGAAATGAATGT
>NW_018240760.1:0-967 GCF_001263595.1 Phalaenopsis equestris | reverse complement strand
ATCCAATTGTTGAGTCGGGGGTCTGACGCTGTGTGTCTTCTATAAAACCAAACTACTGCCCTCCTATTCTAAAAGATATAATACACAAATAAAATAAACAATAACAAGTGCAGTAAAGGAAAGCAACAGTAAAAAAGACAGTAAATGTACAGTAAAGAAGAACAGTAGAATGTGTAGTATAGACAATAAATTGCTATAAATATAAAATAAATTTGTGTATCTGATGGGTCTACTGCTTCTGCAAATAATATTAGCATCGTAGGTAAAAGTAAACAAATATAGTAGAGAATTTAATTAGCAGGGCAAATATGCATGTATATGTGTGTAAAAGTCTAACGACGAAGCATCTCATGGAAAACTCGAAGAAGACCGCAAATGACTCACAAAATAAACTCGAAGAAAACCGGAAAGAAAAACAAGGAAAGCCCAAAGAAAATAACAAATAAACTATAAAAGACCGAGGTGGACTATAAAAATTCAGGTCCGTTGTGGGCTCAGATTTGAGCATTCCCGAAGAACCCCGAAGACAACTATCGGTCATTCATGTGTATATAGTCCGACATTTAACTAGAAATTTCCAACAAGATAATCTCAGGAGGACAATTCTTAGCCCAGTACAAGTAATTGACAAGTTGACAATCGGATTATATTACTTAAAGTTTATATTTTGTCATGCATATAAGCTTCATGCATATAAGCAAAATGAATCTATTTTAGTAGTTAAAAATATTTTGTAAATAACGTATCAGTTCTTATCGTTATATTTTATAAATTTAATTGTTCACAAGTCGATTGCACTGTTAGGTTAGGACTACCGACAACCTAAGAAAGCAAGAGTCCTCCCTAGTATAGTGTTTGTGAATATTATTGTCATCCAACATTTCATCGGGTCCCCAATGTCAAAGAATGCAATATTATTCAACTGTATCATCGAATGTCTTTGTCATCATGGCATGAAACCCAAAAA
>NW_018240759.1:0-428 GCF_001263595.1 Phalaenopsis equestris | reverse complement strand
TTTTATTGCAGATATGTTGAATTATGGTCATTAGAGCTAAAAGATGCAAAAAGGAGCGAATTTGGAGAAAAAAGGACCAAAATATGAAGATTTGATCTTGAGCGCCGACGACGAGCTCAACGCCGCCGACATCGAGTTTTTCCTGAGAGTCCAGAATTAAATATCTCTAGAAGGCCGCCAACGGCGAGCACGTCAGTTCTCTCAACAGATGCATTGAATGTGGGTGGACTGCATTGAATGTGGACGATTTTTGAAGGGACGCTTGGGCAAATCTTGAAAACTCTTCTACAACTTTAAAAGAAACAATTTGGTGTCCGCTGGGGTGTCCGTTGGTGTGTCTGCTGGGGTGTCCGCTGGTTTGTCTGCTGGTGTATCCGCTTGGGAGTCCGTTGGAGTCTTTATTGCTTGTGGTGCCCATTAGAGTGTAG
>NW_018240758.1:0-644 GCF_001263595.1 Phalaenopsis equestris | reverse complement strand
AGAACTCCATCACTACACCAATAATCGCCTCGAAAAAAAAAGTAGCAAACATTCTCCCACTACCTAGCATTGATTAATCTCTCAACTTATCTTCCTGGATTTTTAAATCCTTGACCCGAAATCACTTTTTAGTTGTAAATAGATTATTAAAGAAAATGTTGGCCTTGTAGTTGACAAACATTTGATCATCAAAATCTACCATTCTTTTTCCATTGCTCATTCTAAGTGTCATGGTAAATTTGTGAAAATTTGATAAAATCAAAATAAATTCTCAAAAATTCTGAAAATCACATTGTGGAACATTTTAAACTTAAATCTACTAAGTAAAGCTTCTTCACCCAAGGATTTTCTCAAAAATCTTCAAAATATTTTCAAAATTTCAGATCTCGGCAATGTAAGATAAATCCGTCAAGAAAATGAAAAATTTTGAGTTCAAAGTGTAGCTCTTACCTAGAGAAGATGAAATTCAAACTTCATTTGCCTTAAAATCACCTTAAATTTGAGCAATAACAAGCCCTAGGTGCAAAATAGAGGTTGAAGGTGACTTAAAGGTAAAAAATGCCATTTTACTGTATAAATTGCAAATTTTAGGGGTGTTTGGCTCGGTTCGGGTCGAGGGAGCTGTCGGCGCCCATGTCAGCGCT
>NW_018240757.1:1128-1385 GCF_001263595.1 Phalaenopsis equestris | reverse complement strand
AAATCTTGTATCTATCCCGAGGGATAAATACAAGAATTGAGGTTGGGGCTCAATCAAATAAACTAAGAAAATATATGACATCCGTTTGGGTCTACGAAACCGTTTTATTTGCCGACAAGTTCCCCTATTTAATACAAATAATTAAATAGGATTTATTTTAAACTGGGTTCGGAAAAGCTTCCTATAAGGGCAAGCCCCTATAGTTAATTACATCTTAAATATGACCGAAATCACCTAAGAAAACTCTCGATAAAAGT
>NW_018240757.1:0-963 GCF_001263595.1 Phalaenopsis equestris | reverse complement strand
GGTTTGGCTCCAATTTTGAGAAGAAATTATAAATGTGTTTCATCCTGCCAATTTTATTTAATTGGGGCTTATATTTGCGTGACAGGGTCACTCAAATTGCCCAGAAGATATGAGGGTTTACGTCGTATCGGACGACAACCTCAGAACCTGGAACGAGTTTAGGGCTCAGATCGTACAGCAGAGCTATACAAATGCCTAAAGAAAAAGGTGGAGGATTTATTTTGCGCTAGGCAAACAACCTCGAAATCTTATGGATTGTTGTTTAATTTCTAGGAAATGAAATTGCTGGGGAAGACATGTTCTGCTGTTGAAGATGGTCGTGCTGCCCACTGCGCTAGCTACAAGCTCCCCGACGTGACGAGTTTAAGTTTTCTAGGGTGTCCAGTTATAGTGTCAAATCAAACGGCTCTATGATTGTAGTCCTATAAACATCCTATGCAAAAAGGAAACATGTTTGAAGTTATATAATGTAAAGTGTGTAATGCAGAAACAAATCAATAGAATGCGCGTGGAATAGTAACAGACAAAAACAGGAGCAGTACAACATGATATACATGAAGAACAGTAGCAGGTAGAAACATGAATAATATAACATGCTGTATAAGAAGAGCAATAGCAGGTAGAAACAGAAATGGTATAACATGTTGTATAAGAAGAGCAGTAGCAGGTAGAAACAGAAATGGTATAGCATGTTGTACAGGACAGTACGGTAGCAGGTAGAAAACATGACAAGTGTAACATGCTTTACAAAAAGAGTAGTAGCAGGTAGAAGCAAAAAAATAAAGTATTGAAAAATGTAAAGCAAACCTGTACGCCCGTGAGATCCGATGTTTCTTAAGCATAGCAAGCCTAAATGCATCTCGAGAAAAATAAAGTCCGGGAGAAAACGTCGTCCGAGAAACCCGAAGAAAGGTGGAAAAACTCGAGCAAAGACTCAAGTAAAAGAAAATCCTCAAAAATCGC
>NW_018240756.1:0-1621 GCF_001263595.1 Phalaenopsis equestris | reverse complement strand
TAGGAATTAAATAGTATTGAATATAATTAATGTATTGTGCCAAATAGGAAAATACCTATTCTTTACCCTCTCTCGGGAGCATAAAGAATATTGGTTAATCCAGAGTTTACTCCTTAAACCTGTTGTGAGGCTAGAAAGACACTAGCTATCTCTCTGAAGTTCCCAATTACCCCTTACTTGAAGGCTAACATCTCACTTTAGATTACAAATATTTGGATCGAATTTGAGATTTTTGTCAATCACTTCAAAACCTCTAAGTCTATAACCATCAAACTTACTCCCTATTTATTTGCACTTAACCCATGGATTATATTATCATCCATGAAACTAAATGTGATTCTTACTATGTTGACAAAAGCATAGCCCATTTTGTGTCACTATGTTTCACAATAGATTTTAACAAATCAATCGGCTAGATCCATAAGTAAATTAAGCAAAAAGTTTAAATCATCACAAGTTATGGAAATTAAAGCGTTAAAATCACTTCTACTAAACTTCATTTCTACACATAATTATTCCTCATTTTCTTCTACTAAACTTCATTTCTACACATAATTATTCCGCATTTTAGGAAGAAAGATAAAGGAAACTACTCATTACTCAGATCTCATGGGAAAGAAACATCAACACATAGATTTATATATAAATATAAGTGTATAAAAATAAGCTAAGTCAAATAAACCAAATACACAACTTATCTTAAACTCCTTCCCAAGAAATCTTTTTAGTTCCTTTGAATCACTCACTCTCCTCACAATTCCACTCCAATCTCACTTAGACCTCAAGTGAAGAAGATATATCTCATTTCTCCTCTTTTCATCCAAATCTAAGCAAGCCTCCAAGACATTCTCATCTCTAAGGAGACTCCCCTTCTCCTTAGAAGAACTCTCCTTTTCCTCTAGTTGAACCCCATTTTAAATTTCTAAAAGTCTCGTTAAATAATGTTCTAAAAATCACTAAGAGTTACTTCAAATACCCATTCAAAATTCATCCACGTTCCTTTAATTTTCTAGATAAATGCATCTGGTGCAAAGGTGGCAAGTCAACGTTGGTCACTTGGCTTCATTTTACTCCACTTGCTCCATTTAGTGTACTGATCCAGGTAGATTTAGTGTGTTAACTTTGCAAATATCATTCAATATTTCAAAATACACATGACAGATACAATAGTAAATATTCAAATTAATCTGAACAAAAATAACATTAACAAAAATAGTTGTATCATTTAAAACTATTTAAACTGCCAAATACCGTAAAAATAGTGCAAGTGTATGTATCGCTTAAGTAATAAAGGGCTCTAACAAAGTCCTAGATATGGATCTCACAGGGAAGTTAGAAATGCCTATTATTAAATTCTTAAGATTATAATGTGAACTACAATTTTAAACAACAAAAGTGAAGTGCTAAATTTGAATATAAAGTAATAGATTGAATGTTAAATAAAATACAGTAAAAAGATAAAGTTAATTAAACTAATTGCTATACTTTCAAAAGTAAAATTATGAAAAATAAATAAGTTTTTTTATGACGAAGAGTTAAAATTTTAAAAATCATCCTTCCACTTTACAATGAATATATGGATTGTAAAAAAATTAAAACCATTTGATATATATAAATATAT
>NW_018240755.1:589-812 GCF_001263595.1 Phalaenopsis equestris | reverse complement strand
CTTACCAGTTAAACTTGAGTATAAAGCATATTGGGTTACTAAAGAGTTAAAATATAATTTAAATGATGCTGGTGAGAAAAGATTCTTACAATTAAATGAGCTTGAAGAGATAAGGAGTGAATCTTATGAGAGTGCTAAGATTTATAAAAAAAAGATGAAAATGTGGCATGATTGAAAGATTCTTACTAAAAATTTTCAGCCAGGGTAACAAGTTTTGCTATAT
>NW_018240755.1:0-435 GCF_001263595.1 Phalaenopsis equestris | reverse complement strand
GATCCTAATTCTGAGAAAATTTTTAAAGTGAATGGACATAGATTGAAACCTTATTATATAGGGGATCAACATAAATATAATGATGGAATGATGGTGGGTCAACCAGATTGAGCATTGGTTACGTCGTGCTGACGACGTAAAACCAAGTGCTTTGTGGGAGGCAACCCATAATTATCAGTGTGCTTTTGCTTTAATTGTTGTTTTGAGTCTGATTAAGAAATTTGGGGTAGTATTTTTGAATTTATTATGTGCTAGTAATGATTTTTAGAATTTAGTTAGTAACCTAGACATATTAGAATAAGAATTTGGACATTAAGTTGACTGGTGCAAAAATGTATGCTGGGGCTTAAGTGCCATATTTGGTGCTTGAGCGAGGCAGTTTACTCACATGCACAAATTACAATTTCTAGAAGGTATAACTGTAATTTAGTTGGA
>NW_018240754.1:0-325 GCF_001263595.1 Phalaenopsis equestris | reverse complement strand
TTCTCTTCCTTAAGGTTCTTCTTGAGCCAATCTTTGAAGATGAAAAACTTGTCAATAGTGTGCCCAAGCAACCGATGGTACGGGCAATAATTTGGTTCACTCTTCTTATCCACTTCTTCGGGTTTCTTCGGATCAGGCAGTTTGAATTCTGATTTCTTCATCAAACTTTTAAATATCTTAGGTACAACTTCATATTTGAAGGAGTAAACAACTTTCTGTCGCTCCAATAAAGATATTCTCTTACCCGCTGTTCGGGATGATCCCACCTGAGACGGTCGTTGGCTAGATTGATTGCTTTGTTTCTGAGGGTACTGCGATGAAGACT
>NW_018240753.1:0-13271 GCF_001263595.1 Phalaenopsis equestris | reverse complement strand
TTAATGTCGTCAGCCCGACATTCCCAATCTTATTCAGGGTGACCCAACATTACTTTCTCTTTAAAAGATGGTCTTTGAACATAAAACTATGATTTCAATCTATGCCTATTCACCTTAAAAATTCTTCTAGTCTTGGGGTCTTCAATATTAATTGCCCCATAGGGATAGACTTTTATAACTCTGAATTACTTTTTCCACCTAGTCTTCAATTTTCCAGGAAATAATTTCAATCTTGTATTGTATAATAAAATTTCATGTCCAAGTTCAAATTATCTTTTTATTATCTTCTCCCTTTTTATTATCTTCTAATCATACCATTCTTTCATCATTTCCTTATAAATCCTCACATTATCGTAAGATTCATTTATGGTCAAGTTCATTGAGTTGTAATAGTCTTTTCTAACCAACATCATTTTGATTAAAATTAAATTCCTTAATAGCCCAAAATGCTTTATGCTCCAATTCTACTGGTAAGTGGTATGTTTTTTTTCAAAAAATAAGTCTATATGGGGACATTCCTATAGGAGTATTATAAACAGTTCTATATGCCCATAATGCAGTATCTAATCTAGCAGACCAATTCAATTTATAATGATTTACAATTCTCAAATTTATTTTATTTCACGATTTGATATCTCTGGTAGACCGTTATTCTGAGGATGATAAGCAATAGATAATCTATGCATAATATCATATTTCTTAATCAATTTTTTGATTCTCTTATTTCTAAAATGAGATCCTCCATTCTTAATTACTCTTGGCATTCCATATCTTATAAAAATAATTTTAATTAAAAATTTTGAAACAATATGAGCATAACATTGAGGTAAATTGATTGTTTCAATCCAATTTGAAACGTAATCCACTGCAATCAATATGTATATATAATCAATATGTATATATTTCTGAATGAGGGTATAATGGCCCCATAAAATCCAATCCCCACGCATTAGAAATTTCAATTTTGAAATTAAAATTTACAGGCATTTCATTTTTTCTTGAAATATTACCCACTCTCTGACTCCGATCACATGTTTTGATTTATATATTAACATCTCTAAATAGAGTAGACCAATAAAATCCAGATTATAAAATTTTGTGAACAGTTCTATCATTTTCAAAATGTCCTTGAAATTCACAATCATGACATTTTTGAATAATCTCTTGAATTTCTTTATAAGACACACATCTTCTCATCATTAAATCTTTACATTACTTATATAAATAAGGATCATCCTAAAAATATGATTTTGCATCATGAATGAATTTCTTTTCCTGCTGTTTTGTTAATCTATATGGTAAAATACCACTAATAATATAATTTATAATGTCAGCATACTAAGGTATTTCCCATCCTTTTATAGCATAAAGTCACTCATCAGGAAAAGTTTCATTAATCTCTTTTTTCATGTCTAATATTTCTTCTTATTCTAGCATCAATAGATGAACAATAATTTGATTATCAATCCCTTTCCTATTGACTACTATGAAATCAAACTCTTGCATCAGAAGTACACATCTAATTAATATTGATTTAGCATCCTTCTTTTGCATCAAATATTTAATAGTCGAATGGTCACTATGCACAACACATTTAGCTCCAATCAGATATGTTCTAAACTTATAAAAAACATACATAATAGCCAATAACTCTCTTTCAGCTGTGGTGAAATTAATTTGAGCATCATTAAGAGTCTTACTAGCATAGTATATAACTTTAAAAATTTTATTATATCTCTGGCCTAAAACAACTCCAATTGCATAATCAATAGCATCACACATTAATTCAAAAGGTTTATTCCTAAAAGGTTTATCCCAGTCCGATGAATCAATTATAAGAGCGGTGATCAATTTTTCCTTTAAAGTTTCAAAGGCTTTAAGGCAATCTTGATTAAAGTCAAATCTTGTATCTTTCTCCAGAATTTGACATAAAGGTTTAGTGATTTTTGAAAAACCCTTAATATATCTCCTTTTAAATCTAGCATGACCTAAAAACTCTTAACTCCTCATACTGTGGTAGGTGGATGTAGGTTTGATATAACCTGCATTTTTGCAAGATCTACTTCCATGCCATTTTCTGAAATTTTATATTCAAGCACAATTTCTCTTGCAACCATAAATTGACATTTTTCCCATTTTAATATGAGATTAGTCTTTTTACAATGTTCTTGAATATTTTTTAAATTATTTAGACAAATTTTGAATGAATTTCCAAATACAGAAAAATCATCCATAAAAACTTCAATCCCTTTTTCAATCAAATTACTAAAAATTGACATCATACATCTTTGAAATATTGCAGGTTCATTACATAATCCAAAAGATATTCATCGAAAAGCAAATGTTCCACAAGGACTAGTAAATGCTATTTTCTCTTGATCCTTTAGAGCAACAGGTATTTGATGATAACTGATATATCCCTCTAGAAAATAAAAATATTTATGCCCAGTTATTCTATCCAACATCTGGTCCAAAAAGGGTAAAGAAAAATGATCCTTTCTGGTGGCAAAATTTAATTTTCTATAATCATGCAGATTCACCAACCAGTGACTTATCTTGTTAATATCAATTCATTATGCTCCTTTGTTACTACAGTCACACCTCCTCTCCTTGGAACATAGTAAATTGGACTAACCCAAGCACTATCTCAAATAGGATATATTATTCCAACTTCTAACCATTGTAAAGATTCTTTCTTTAATACTTCTTTCATCATAGCATTTAATCTCCTTTAAGGGTCAGCTCTTGGTTCATGTTGACCTTCTAATAATATTCTATGCATGCACATTTAAGGACTGATTCCTTTAATATCAGCTAATGTCCATTTAAAGGCTTTCTTATATCTTTTAAAAAATTCCAGCAATTGTTATTCTTGCATATCAGGTAATTTTGAGGATACTATAATAGGTAATGTAGATAAATCTCCTAAATATGCATACTTCAAATGTGTAAAAAGAATTTTCAGTTCTAGTTCAGGGGGTTTCTGAATAGATGAAATCAATTTCTTATTACTTTCTGTAGGATGTAACATTTCAAATCATTCCTGAACATAATCATATCCTCTTTACTCACTTCCATAGATTCATCTTGAATTCTATCCTCATCTTGATACTCCATATATTCCTTTTTAAATTCCCTTTCAAAAGTTTTCTTGAATTATTCAAGGCTTAAATACTCATTAATATCCATTATGAAGCATTCAATCTCTTGCTCTTTTGCAGGGCATCTCATCAATTTTGCAATATTAAATGTGACCTCTTGGTTGCTAACTATCATAGTTAGTTCTATTTTTTGCACATCTATCACAACTCTTCCAGTGGCTAGGAATGGTCTTCCTAAATGATAGGAATTTCTTTATCTTCCTCCATTTGCAATTTTTTGAAAAACCCTTAATATATCTCCTTTTAAATCCAGCATGACCTAAAAACTCCTAACTCCTCTTACTGTGGTAGGTGGATGTAGGTTTGATATAACCTGCATTTTTGCAGGATCTACTTCCATCCCATTTTCTGAAATTTTATATTCAAGCACAATTTCTCTTGCAACCATAAATTGACATTTTTCCCATTTTAATATGAGATTAGTCTTTTTACAATGTTCTTGAATATTTTTTAAATTATTTAGACAAATTTTGAATGAAGTTCCAAATACAGAAAAATCATCCATAAAAACTTTAATCCCTTTTTCAATCAAATTACTAAAAATTGACATCATACATCTTTGAAATGTTGCAGCTTCATTACATAATCCAAAACATATTCATCGAAAAGCAAATGTTCCATAAGGACTAGTAAATGCTATTTTCTCTTGATCCTTTAGAGCAACAGGTATTTGATGATAACTGATATATCCCTCTAGAAAATAAAAATATTTATGCCCAGTTATTCTATCCAACATCTGGTCCAAAAAGGGTAAAGAAAAATGATCCTTTCTGGTGGCAGAATTTAATTTTCTATAATCATGCAGATTCACCAACCAGTGACTTATCTTGTTTATATCAATTCATTATGGTCCTTTGTTACTACAGTCACACCTCCTCTCTTTGGAACATAGTAAATTGGACTAACCCAAGCACTATCTCAAATAGGATATATTATTCCAGCATCTAACCATTGTAAAGATTATTTCTTTAATACTTCTTTCATCATAGTATTTAATCTCCTTTAAGGGTCAGCTCTTGGTTCATGTTGACCTTCTAATAAGATTCTATGCATACACATTTAAGGACTGATTCCTTTAATATCAGCTAATGTCCATTCAAAGGCTTTCTTATATCTTTTAAAAATTTCCAGCAATTGTTATTCTTGCATATCAGTTAATTTTGAGGATACTATAATAGGTAATGTAGATAAATCTCCTAAATATGCATACTTCAAATGTGTAAAAAGAATTTTCAGTTCTAGTTCAGGGGGTTTCTGAATAGATGAAATCAATTTCTTATTACTTTCTGTAGGATGTAACATTTCAAATCATTCCTGAACATAATCATATCCTCTTTACTCACTTCCATAGATTCATCTTGAATTCTATCCTCATCTTGATACTCCATATATTCCTTTTTAAATTCCCTTTCAAAAGTTTTCTTGAATTATTCAAGGCTTAAATACTCATTAATATCCATTCTGAAGCATTCAATCTCTTGCTCTTTTGCAGGGCATCTCATCAATTTTGCAATATTAAATGTGACCTCTTGATTGCTAACTATCATAATTAGTTCTCTTTTTTGCACATCTATCACAACTCTTCCAGTGGCTAGGAACGGTCTTCCTAATTGATAGGAATTTCTTTATCTTCCTCCATTTGTAAAAAAATAAAGTCCATAGGAAAGATAAACTTATCAAATTTTATGAAACCATCTTCTATAGCTCCTTTAGGATAGGTAATCGAATTATGAGATAATTGCAGAATTACAGTTGTAGGTGAAATATCTCCTAGGCTCAACCTTTTGAAAATTGATAATGACATAAGATTAATATTGGCTCCTAAATCACATAAAGCTTTTCCATAAAATTGTTAGCCAATAGCACAAGGAATTGTAAAACTTCCAACATATTTAAGTTTTCAGGAAGCTTTTTCTGAATTATAACACTATACTCTTCGCTGAGTGAAACACTCTCATTATCTACAAACTTACTTTTCTTGTTAAGTACATCCTTCATGAACTTCACATAGCTTGTCATTTGTTTCAAAGCTTCAATAAATGGAATATTTATTGTTAATTCCTCAAAATTTCCAAAAATTTTGAAATTTTATTATCTTCTTGTTTCTGGTCCATTCTTTGAGGAAATGGAGGTGGTGGTTTTTCTACGTGATTTTCATTATCTTAAGAGGATTTATTTTCATTAGCTTAAGAGGATTTTCTGCTTCAAAATTAAAATCTTCAGCAAGTTTTTCATTTTCCACCTCATCTTTTTCAACTTCAACTTCTTTTTTAACTCTAGTTTCTAATTCTTTTCCACCTTTCAGTTGAATAGATTTAATTTACTCTTTGTTCTGATTTATAGGATTTACTTCAACATTACTATGCCATGTTCCTGGAGGTATATCGCTAAGTGCAGTAGCAATACATCCCAATTGATATTTCATGTTTCTGATAGCAACTCCTTAACTTTTTAATTGACTACCCATCTGCAATATTAATTCTTCTATTAATAACTTTTCTCCTTACTCTGCAAATCATTAAAAGCTGGGGGGTAATAAGGTTTATAAGCTTGATTCCCTTGATTGTTGGAGTTTCCCAAAAGGTTTGAATTGTAGTTTCTCCGTTATAGATTTGTAGCATTAGAATTATTGTTACTCCAACTAAAATTTGGATGATTCTTCAAACCAGGGTTATAATAACTGGCATAAGGATTATTAGAACGATTGTTTATTGCATTTAAAGTCTCATAAGAAGATTGAGATTCTATCATTTGTCCCAATGAGTTCTCCTCAAGCACATGTGTTGTCTAAGAATAATTCATTCCTTATTGATCTATCTTCTTTGATATAACAACAATTTGGGCAACTAAAATAGATATTGCATCAAAATCATGTGTACTAGCTACTCATTTTTGGATTTACCCTTTTAGAAGGCCATTGAAATTTATTAGTAGTCATCTCTTCAATTAATCAATATGCTCCATCGAATGGTTTTGACATTAATGATACACCAGCAATAGCGTCAATTATCAATCTAAGAGTTCTAACCAACCCATTATAAAAAGTTTGAATTATTAACCAATCTGGCAATGCATGGTGTGGACACTTTCTAAGGAGATATTTAAATCTTTTCCAGGCTTCATAAATTGATTCCCTTTCAAACTGAAAAAAAGATGTGATATCATTTCTAAGCTTAGCAGTTTTTGAAGGTGAGAAATATTTAAATAAGAACTTTTGTGATAAATCTCCCCAAGTTCAGATAGATTCAGGTGCTAATGAGTTTAACCACATCTTAACTTTATCCCTTAGTAAAAATGGAAAAATTCTAAGTCTGACCGCATCATTTGACACTCCGACACTTTCACATATATAAATGTAGCACACAATTCTAAAAAACTACCAAGGTGTAAATTAGGATCTTCAGTAGGTGTTCTCTAAACTGATTGTTTTGTGCCATTTGGATAATAACGGGTTTAAGTTCAAATTAATTGGCAGCTACAGAAGAATGTTGAATACTCAAATGAATTTCATTTACTGTAGGATTTGCATAATCTCTTAAAGGTCTTTGTTGATGTTCATTTTCATTTTCAACATTGTTTAAATTGCAAGCCATTTTGCAAAATTGATATTTATCTTTTTGTTATTTTAAAAATTTTCTTACAGTTCTTTCTAACTCAAAGTCATAAGGTACTAAATTTTCATATCTTACACTATGCATAAACTGAATAAAGCAACAAGAACAACAACAACAAAAACAACAACAACAATAACAACAAAGCCTTAATCCCACTACATGGGGTCGGCTACGTGAATCCTTGTTCTCCATTGTGTCCTATTTAATGTCATATTTTCATTTATTTCTAGTAAATTAAGATCATTTTTAAAACAATAAGCCCAAGTCTTCCTAGGTCTACCTCTGCCTTTCTTAACATAAGTTGAATCCAAAACATCTACTCTCCTATCAGATTATCAGATGGTTGGCGTTTAATGTGACCAAACCATTTAAAAAGACTTTCTCTAATTTTTTCTGTCACAGGAGCTACACCAACCCTAGCATAGATATATTCATTTTGCATTTTGTCTCTAAGGGTAAAGCTAATCATCCACCTAATCATTCTCATCTCGGCAACACTTAACTTATTATTATGCTTCTCTTTTAAAGGCCAAAATTCCGCATCATATAGCATTGCAGGTCTCACCACCGTCTAATAAAGTTTTCCTTTTAGTCTAAGCAGTACTTTTCTATCACACAAAATGCCCAAAGCATTCCTCCACTTCAACCAACCAACTTGAATTCTACTATTAACATCCCCATCTATATCATCATTGCTTTGAACAACGAACCCAAGATATCTAAATCGTTCACACCTTTAATAATTTGATCACCGAAAGTCGCACTTCTGTCACTAGAGCTATTACTACTAAAATTATATTCTATTTATTCAGTTTTAGTTCTACTTAAATGAAGGCCTTTAGACTCCAATGTAGACCTCCATAGCTGAAGTTTATCCTGGGCTTTCTCTCTCATTTTATCCACGAGAGGGATATCATCAGCAAAAAGAATACACCTAGGCACATCCTTATGTAGATGTCCAGTAAGACCATCCATTACTAAAACAAAAAGATATGGGCTTATAGCTGATCCCTGATGTAATCCAATAGACTTAGGAAAATATTTGGTCAATCCTCCTTTAGTTTGAACACAAGTAATAGCTCTAGTATTCATATCGTTAATGACTTGAATATAAGTTATATCAACACCTTTCTTCTAAAGAACTCTCCAAAAGATATCTCCTGGAGGCTTATCGTAAGCTTTTTCTAAATTAATAAAAATCAAATGTAGATTCTCCTTTTTATTTATCTCCATCAAACCTCTCAATAAATGTATAGCTTCTATATTAGACCCGCCCGACATAAATCCAAATTGATTATGCAAAATCTTTGTGATGCATCTTAACCTATGTTGAATTACCCTCTCCCAAAACTTTAAAGTATGACATAAGAACTTAATTCCTCTGTAACTTGCACACTCTTGTGCATCCCCTATATTCTTAAAAATGGGGACCAAAATACTCTTCCTCCACTCCTCAAGCATCTTTTTAGTTTTTAAAGTAATATTAAAAAGTTTATTAAGCCAAGAAACTCTTAAATCTCCCAAATATTTCCACACTTCAATTGGGATATCATCAGGTCTTACAGACTTTCCACCCTTAGTTTTCTTTAGAGCCTCAACTTCTTTTTTACTAATGCAATGGTAAAAAATGAAATTTTTTATTATTATTCACGATATTAAGATCACTAATGTCGATCATATTTCTTAGAAATTTCATTGAAAAGTTTATCAAAGTAACTCACCCACCTAAGTTGAATATCTTTTCTTAAGAAAAGTACTTTTTTATTTTCAGCTTTAATACACTTTACTATAGTTAAATCCTTACTTTTATTTTTTCTTTGTTTAGCTAGTTTATACGTATATTTTTCACCCTCCTTAGTATCTAACCTATTATGAAGATAATTAAAAGCAGAATTTTTAGCATCACAAATTGTTCTTTTAGACTCCCCGCGGGCCATTCAATATTTTTCCCAGTTCTCTAAGCTTTTATATTTAAACAAATTTTTATAACATAACTTCTTATATTTTATCTTTTCTGTCACATTATTATTCCACCACCAATTTTTTTTATTTATAAAAACTTTTCTTTTGATTCTCTAAGCACATCTTTTGCTACTTGTTTAACAATGTTTGTTACTTTATCCCACATAACATTTGCTTCTTCACGAATGTCCCAAATTTTGAATTCTTGAATTTTACTCATAAAAATAATTTTATTTGTGTCTTTTAAGTTTCACTATCTAATTCTACGATGACGAATCCTAGTATTCTTTATTTTAAAACTCTTAATCTTAAAATCTGTAACTAATAAACATTATTAGGTACTTAAATTTTCACTTGGAATGACCTTACAATCTTTACAATCACGACGATCTCTTCTTCTCATAAGAAACTAATCAAATTGAGTTTTATTACATCCACTCTTATAAGTAATAAAATGCTCATCTCTTTTCTTGAATAAAGTATTAGTAATAACAAAATCATACACAAAAGAAAAATATAAAATAGCTCTACCATCTTCATTAGTTACTCCAAAACTGTAGCCACCATGAGTATTTCTGAAGTCTTCTACCACTCTACCGACGTATACATTTAAATCTCTTCCAACCAAAATTCTTTCTTCAAGAGGTATCAATTGTATTAAGCCTTATAAGTCATTCCAAAGTTTATTTTTAAACCCTGTATCAAAACCTACTTGAGGAGCATAAACATTTATAATATTAAAATCTTAAAAATCTTAGTATTATGATTTTTTTTTTGAGATTTTAAATTTATACCTTTAATTTTATCTCCAGCTCTATTAATTTTTACAACAATATCTTTCAGACTCTTATCTATAATTACACCTACACCATTTCTAGTGACCATTTCACTATTACAAGAATACCAAATTTAAAACCTAAATTATCAATCTCCTTAGCCTTTTCTCCAACCCACTTAGTTTCTTGAATACATAAGATATTAATTTTCCTATGAATCATAATATAAATTATTTTCATTAATTTACCATTGAGAGTACCTATATTCCAAGATCATATCCTAATATTAGTTTCATTAGTTTCATGGACTAACTTCTTTACCATCATTCGCCTGTAATTTGGGAACCCTTGCTTATTTAACAATACACCTGAGTGCCGGTGTAGAGGCCCTTGCACACTTTTTTCTGTATTCAAGCTATACAACACGTTGCTTTTAAGGGATGCCCAAGCACTTAGATAATGATCAAAAGGATTCATGTCATGATTTTTTTTGATATGTTTTTTGCTGTTTGTCGACTACCCAACGCAACCCTCCACTTTTCATATTCGTACGTGGGACTGACAATGACATATACTGAATAAAACAAGTAATTAAAAAAAACAAACAAACTAAAATAAGAAAATATTCAAATTAAACTTCAAATGCACTCTTTTTTATATTTATATTTACAATAAAATAAAATAAAATACTAATATTTTTCCTTACTACCCCGACAATGGCGCCAAAAACATGACACAAAGATTTGTATATGCAAATATTAATGACGTTGATGCCACTTAATGGAGCCAAAAACTTGATGTAGAAAAATTTATAACAAATATGTAATATAATCTTAACAAAACACTATTTATAAATATAATTTGTCCTTTAAAACTTTATTTAAATTGTCAAATCTCTCTTAAATATCAACACAAATATAGCTATCATTCAAGTAATAAAGGGCTTTAATGGAGTCTCAGATATCGACCCCACATTGAAGTTGGAAAGTCCTAAAGTAAATTATGAAAATTATTTTATAATAAAAACAAAAAATAAAAGTAAAGTGTAAATTTTGAAAATTGTCTACTTAAATGAATGTTAATTAAAATGCATATGTAAGATTATAGAAATTAAACTAAACAAAATACTAAAATTTTAAAAGTAAAATTGTGAACATTAAACCAAGTTTTTGTTGTGACGGAAAGTTGGAGCAATCCTATTCTTTACCCTCTTCCGAGTATAAAGAACATTGACTAATCCATAGTTTGGTCCTTAATTCTATGGTTAGGCTAGGAGGATACCAGCTGCCACTCTAGAACTCAGACTACTCCCTCCCCAAAAGACTAACGATCTCCCATTAATTTCCAATCAACTGAACCAAATTGAGGCTTATAATTTGACACCTTAAAATCTCCAATTCTGCATCTAATAATAGTATATTTCCCTATTTATTTTCACCCAATCCCTTGGATGACATACTCTCCCATGAAATCAAATGTGATTGTTCCTATGTTGTAGCAATCAAAACTCATTTAAGAACATATGTTTTTCAACAAGTTTTAACATTTTAATTGGCCAGATTAAAAAGTAAACGAAGATCGGAGTTCAAATCATTACAAATTATTATCATTTAAAATTATAGAAAACCAATCTATTCTTCACAAAACCATATCTTCAAAGTATAGAGAAGGATAAAGATGTCTAATTAGAATTCAAGGAAGGATACAATAAAACACGAATTTCATATACAAAAATAAGTTTACAAAATAAAATAAATAAAAAATATAACTTATCTCACAATCCTTCCCAAGAAAATCCCTAGTAGTTCTCTCCAAGTCTTTCTCTTCACAATCACTACCAATTCTCTCTTAGAAATGTAATGAAGAAGAAATCTCTCACCGTCCCTCTCCTCTTACAAACCTAGAAGAAAATCTCCTCTTCTCTCTCTCTCTAACTCTCATGCCACTCCCTAAAAGCCTCTTATTTTTGTCCTCCTCTTGCCTCTTCAAGTCTTCTACTTTTATTTTGGGCTGCCTCCTTTGGAAAGAATCCAAAATTCCCTAAAAAATTTCTCCAGAAGTCAACTCTTTTGAATTTAAAAGATGTGTCATTTGATCCAAGAGTCATATCCCTTCATAAAAGAACCTTCCAAAGTGTCTAGATGCACTGAATTACTATAAGAGCTGTGTAGAACAAGTTTCCCTTTGAAATTTCACGCAAAATTCATCTCGAACCACCTTAATTTGAAAAATTCATCCCTGACACATTCTACGCTAGCTTTCTGGATTTTGGCACATCATGTGCCAATGTGCGCTTGATGCGCCACTATCTAAAATTGGCTAATTTTGCTCCAAAATTCTTCCTTTTTGTTATTTTTGCTCAAATTTCATCATTTTTGTTATTTTTGCTCCAAATGCTTAAAAATAATATACCTGCAACAAAATCACAAAATAACCCTTCTTTAAAGTGCAATATCACCAAATATAAGCATAAAATAGGCACTTAAAACAGTATATTATTTTGGTGTCTAAGCAGGTAATACTTTCAGTTCAAGTTCAGGTTATTTAATACTTGATGGAATAATATTATTATTATCATTTTTTGTAAGGTCCAAAATCTCAATTTTTTTTAACATAATCTAAATTCTCATTTTTTACTTCATTCTCATTCTCATACTCAAATTTATCTTCTTTCCTTAATTTTTTTTCAAACATTTCCTTAAATCGCTCTTTACTTAGATAATCAGTAACTTCCATTCTAAAACATTCATTATTTTTTCTATCATAAAATATTTCATAGCTTTTGCTATATTAAATGTTACTTCTCGATAATTTACTTTCATCGCTAATTCTCTTTTTTGCACATCTATCACATCTCTCCATGTTGCAAGGAATGGTCTCCCCAAAATAATAGGAATCTCTTTATCTTCCTCCATATCTAAAATAATAAAGTCCATAAAATAAATAATTTTATCCACTTTGACTAATAAATTTTCTATAACTCATTTAAGATAAGTTATTGATTGATCAGCTAATTGAAGAGTTAATAGTAGTAGGGGAAATCTCTTCTAAATCTAAACTTTTAAAAATTGATAGAGGCGTAAAATTAATATTAGCTCTAAATCACATAAGACTTTTCCAAAAAAATTCTCACCAATAGCACAAGGTTAGTAAAACTACCAGGATCTTTTAACTTTTTAGGAAGCTTTTTCTAAATAATTGCGCTACACTCTTCACTGAGTGTGACGGTCTCGTAATTTGCAAACTTCCTCTTCTTGTTTAGTATATCCTTCATAAATTTCACATAATTTGGAAATTTTTCAAAGCTTCAATGAATATTTATCATTAACTTTTTAAAAATTTTCAAAAATTTTGTAAATTATTTAATTTTATTATGTTGCTTAAATCGTTGAGGAAACGGAGGTGCAGGTTTTTCTAAAGAAATTTTTATTGGTTTATTTCAAGAATCTATATCAAAATATATATTATCATTGTCTTTTTAAATTTCCACCTTCTTTTTCTCAACTTTAGATTATATTTGGATCCTTGTCTCCAATTCTTTTCCACTTTGTAATTGAATAGCTTTAATTTGCTCCTTACTCCGACCTTTTGGATTAACTTCAACATTGCTAGGAAAAATTCCTGAGGTTGGTTACTAAGTATAGTAACAATATGCCCTAATTGATTTTCAATATTTCTAATTGCAGCTCCTTGACTTTGTATTTGATTTCCTATATTCAACACCAATTCTTCCATAGACAAGTTCTTCTCCTTAACTT
>NW_018240752.1:807-1059 GCF_001263595.1 Phalaenopsis equestris | reverse complement strand
AAGGCTTTCTTGAAATTTTTTAGAATTTTCACCAATATATCTTCTTCTTCCCTCATTAACTTTGTGGAAATTATAACTGGTAAAGTAGAGAAATCTCCAAAAAAAGCATATTTTAAATAATCAGGAAGTAACTTTAACTCAAGTTTTGGAGGTTTTTCAATTGATGGACAAAATGATTTATCTTTGTCTATCATGTCCAAAATTTCAAAACTTTCTCGAACATAGTTTGAATCTTCCTTAAAAAGATCTTTA
>NW_018240752.1:0-520 GCF_001263595.1 Phalaenopsis equestris | reverse complement strand
ATAAATTGATCCACTTTCACTAGGACATCTTCTATAACTCCTTTAGGGTACGTTATTGAACGATTTGCTAACTGCAGAGTTACAGTAGTAGGGGTTATTTCTCATAATCTCAATATTTTAAATATTGATAATGACATAAGGTTAATGCTTGCACCTAAATCACATAAAACTTTCCCATAAAATATGTCACCTATTACACATGGAATTGTAATGCTACCAGGATCTTTAAGCTTTTCCAGAAACTTCTTCTGAATTATAGCACCGCACGCATCACTAAGTGCAACGATTTCATTATCTTTTAACTTCTTTTTTCTGTTGAGAATATCCTTCATAAACTTTACATAGCTTGATATTTGTTCTAAGGCTTCAGAAAATGAAATATTAATTGTAAGCTTCTTAAAAATCTCCAGAAATTTTGAAAATTGCTTATCCAACTTCTGTTGACGAAGTCTCTGAGGAAATGGAGGTGATAATTTTTCTAAATCAATTTAAGTGGAGAAATAGGTCTTTCAGAATCTTT
>NW_018240751.1:0-819 GCF_001263595.1 Phalaenopsis equestris | reverse complement strand
CAGTAGTCCTTTTCTTGATGACATTGTGGGCAACGAATCTCGACTGAGTTAATCGAATAACCCCCAAAACTTGTTGAACCAACAGATTCCATTTCACCTCGTCCATCTTTTCCGTCTTCTTTCCCAGTAACAACATGTGAAGTTTCTTCCCATAGAGATAATCCTCTGTCTGCATTCTCCAGTAACCAAAATCTAAGTTATTAAACTTTTCAATCCCTGATGTCATCACTTCATCTCCAATCATCCCCTTTTTCAAATTCGAACAAAGACTATGATACCCGTTGTTTTGAAAAACAACGATAATAAAGCGAAAAATCGGATTGAGAAATTCATAAAACAGAAACAACAGCGGAACACACATATTTATGTGGTTCGGCAAATTGCCTCCGTTCACTGAGCTACAGAGGATTTTATTACTTTGAGGATTACACCGTTGATCGTCTCGATGTTTACAAGAAACTCTCCTCTCTCTCTTTCTCTCACTACCTGTGAGTCCTTACAGAAGAAGAAAACACATAAAATGAGATAGTGTCATCTGGACGGTTGTCTGTGATACCTACTCGGATGTATAAAACCCTTGCCAACTCTATGAGGTGTCTAAGAAAATTTGGGAGGCAAAATAGGGGTCAGTGACCATGACCCAATACTATAATGACATGGTTGCACTATGGATGGAATGCGACATGTACTATGTCTATACAAGCAATCATAATTATTTCTTTCCTTAATTCACCAACAGGAGGAAGGCAGGAGAATCAAATAGAAATAGGAAGGAATTAAATGCAATTTAGTCAACTTTCATAAATGTCGAAACTGTCA
>NW_018240750.1:0-766 GCF_001263595.1 Phalaenopsis equestris | reverse complement strand
TTAATCAATTTAATACCCCTATTTGGATTTTCAAAATAAAAGTGAAATCATGAATCATGACCACCTAAAGCTTAACTTTTTCAAAACTAATTAAGACACTCACCTATGTCTTAAGTGCTTAGTAGTGACTTAGGCTAAATCAAATTTCATTTAAATGAGTATTAGAAAATTAAACATCATTTAAAATTAAAACAACTTTCAAACACTACAAGCCCATTTAGGGTTAAAATTTGGCAAAGTGCTCCAACAACATTAACTTGCATCTTTAAGGGTCTTCACCCACATAATTATTAAATTGAATCACAAGTGATAATTACCCTATTCTTATAGATAATTGAGACATCAATGCTCATTGAGCATTAGGGTGTTTTATAGGATGAATTATTAAGTAATATAATAAGTTTAAAAGAACTCAGGATTTTCCACCAAGCAGCGAGAAAGTATAATGAAACTGCTTCTTTCTCTAGATCTGTTGGATACCTCGGAGATCTAGTAAACTTAATATGTTTTTCTTGATAAAATCATCCTTAACTAAAATCCTAAGTACTCACCAAGATATGACCTAGGGGTAGATAGGTCGTCAAAATTTTACTTCTCAGTTTCATATAAACTGCCTTAATATGCCTTTTGAGTTTCAGGTGGTGGAACAAGAAGACTCGTCAAGTACGATTTTACAGTTTTCAGCATTGTATTTTCATACTGTACTTTTAAACTTGAAAAATTGCATGCTGAACAACGATGCCACCCTGCATGAAAATTAAAACTA
>NW_018240749.1:0-1152 GCF_001263595.1 Phalaenopsis equestris | reverse complement strand
TCATCTGTTGTAGGATTAACATAATCTTTTAATGGAGTTTATCAAATTTTCATTTATTTGATTCTCTAAGTTATTTGTCATTTCGTTCAAATTTTTAATCTCTTTTTATTGTTTTTAAATTTTTCTAATAGTATGTTCTAATTCTAAATCGTAAAATACTAAACCTTCAGATCTAATATTTTGCATAAACAAATATAATAATCAAAGAAAAATTTCTTAAAAATACTCTTAAGTATATATATAATTTTATATTTTTATTTTTGGATTTTGGTTTTATTATTATTATTATTATTATATTTTATATTTATCATTAAATTTCTTAATTTAGTAAATCTATTTAATTTACCGTTACCTTCCTCGGCGACGACGCAAAAAACTTGATCAATTTATGTAGGAATTCTACGTAAGTATATGTATCGTTATCAAGTAATATAGGACTTTCTGTTTAACCCCCAAATATCGATCCGAGGAGGAAGGTTTAAATATGAAGTGATAAATTAACTGGGAAATTCATAACAATAAAATAAAATTACTGTCACTAATTTAGAATATTTGATGTACTATCAAAACTAAATTATTAACTTCTAGCAAAGCTAAATGCAAAGTTTAAACAATAACTACCAAACTATGTTTATGTAATGAAGTTATCTAATATGAAAAAACATCTTTCTCACTACAATGAGTTTTTGGTAAAATGATATTAGATAAATGGTTTAAATATGTATTGAGCCAAATAAGAGCAATTTTAATTCTCTACACAAATTTATTGTTATAGAGAATCATTGGCTAATCTCAGGTTTAGTCCCTAAATCAGTGGTTAGGCTGGGAGGATACTGAATCTCACTCCAGAGCTCCCACTTCCCTCCGCCTGAGGGCTAATGCTCGCTTTAGTTCTTAAACACTAAGACTAAATTGGGAATTTAGTCAGGCACCCTAAAATCTCCAATTCTATGCCCAACAATATATATTTCCCTATTTATTTGCACTTAATTCCATGAACAAAATACTCCTCCATGGAATAAAATGTGATTCTCACTCTATTGTAGAACTCATACTTCGTTTCCTGGATCATATGTTTCATAATAAATTTTAACGTTTCAATTGACCAGATCGAAATGTAAATTAAGAACGGAGTTGAAAAATCATCACAAT
>NW_018240748.1:0-202 GCF_001263595.1 Phalaenopsis equestris | reverse complement strand
TGGATGAGAAGACAAGCTGTCCTTTTTAAAGAAATTAGAGAAATGATTTGGCATAACAAAACTATATACATACATATATATATGTATATATATATATATATACACGTACGTACGTACGTATATGTATGTTATATGTATGTATGTATGTATTGATTTGTTTTGATTTGTATTGATTTGTATTGATTTGATTCACCTAATCTTC
>NW_018240747.1:0-1462 GCF_001263595.1 Phalaenopsis equestris | reverse complement strand
TTTACATTAGTCTTAGGACATTTTGCATACCACACTTGATTAGGCAACTTGATTTATAATCAAGTCGTAAAACCTGCTATTCTTAATAAAAGTACAACCTATCTTATCTTGAATCATTGTGACTGGTCATGAATGGTTTTAATTGTGTTTATGTGGTTTAGATGGCGGCCCTTTCGGATGTAGGTCCGTTGCAATCTAATTTTTTCTTCTTTTTAGGTTAGGTCACTTCTCTCAGTGAACTCCACTTTAAGATTCCGTGGTTGTCTGTTCAGTTATGACAAAAAACCCAGGTTTAGGCTTTTGCATCAATGTACATCGTGCAATATAAGTCTTAATGTTCTAATAAAATATTAGGATGAAATATTAAATTTTTCTTCAAAACATTAAATGTCAAATAGTAGGATAATTTGAGACATCACTGGGGCTCTTCGGTATCTCCAAATGTTTTCTACTACACCTTTCTTTAGATTCTCTTAATAACTGTTCAACTTTTGAGCCTTTCTCATTTAGAAATCCAATGTCGAATTGTAGAGGCCTAAACTTAGATATTTCTTAAGGAAAATATCGTAAGCCTTCATAGAGAGTATTCTAAGTAACTTCAGTTATATAAGATGTAATCAAATATGAAATTGAAAACCTTAGAACTAATCTAAACCATATCTAATCTTCAGATAAATATAGGAAATGATTTATCAATTTTAAATTGCAGATCATTGTAAACGTTTGATATTTCTTAGTTCAAGTAATCAAACCGATCGCAAAGTATATCTATGTCTTTTGAGGTGGTATAATACTTTTGATGTCGCGTTTGATTATTTGAACAATTAATTTTTGAATTCGCACGGCAGTCAAATGCCCATTGTCGAACCAAAAAATAAAATTGACAGACACCAAATCAATATCAATATTCAATAAAAAGTTCAAGAAATGGTTTATTGAGTATAAAAAATCTTTTGTAATTTTTCTAAAGTCGGGTTAATAATGAATTACAAGAATTTAAATTTTCTTACTAAAAATGGATTTAATAATAAAATAAGTAAAATAATGATTTCAATAATTAAAATTTTGAAAAAAATAACAAAAATTAAGTTGAATTTTGTTGGAAATATTTGGAAACTTATGATGATCTATCAAATATAAATAACAAGATTTCTAATAAACTTTACTTAAATAAAGAATTATTGAAATAAATGTAATTAAATAATTATAAAAATGCCACTCAAACATCAAAATTATCAAACTCCATCATCTAGCTTAAATCACTTAAAATTCTCACCACTTAAACATTAAAATGGAAAGAAATTAATAAACCAACACTCAAATTATTTTGAATAAAAGTAAAATTTAAATAATTAAATGGTTAAATAAATTCATTAATTCTTAGTAAATCTACAAAAAGTCAAAGTAAATTAATTGTACGGTTAGATTTTTTTTTAAGCATTCCTACAAATTTTCATGATAT
>NW_018240746.1:0-289 GCF_001263595.1 Phalaenopsis equestris | reverse complement strand
CATTATTTTAGATATAGAGGAAGATAAAAAAATACATATAATTTTAGCGAGACCTTTTTTAGCTACTGGAAAAGCTATGATAGATGTTTAAAAGGGAGAATTAACTATGAGAGTTAACGATCAAGAAGTGACTTTTAACATTACGAAATCTAAGAAATACCCTGCTTTTGAAAGAGATAATGAATGTTTTCTCCTTGAAATTAATGAACATCTATTGAACGAGAATTTTAAAGAACATTTTGAAGAGAAAGAAGATTTTGAAGAAAGAGATGAAGATATTTTGGACGAA
>NW_018240745.1:0-363 GCF_001263595.1 Phalaenopsis equestris | reverse complement strand
GTGAATCTAATAGAAAATAGTGGTGCCAAAACAAGGGAAGCGTCTAATCAACTTTAGCATGCCTCCATAAAATTTAAAGACCTTCAAACATAGGGCCACCTGATTTGACATTATAACTTGACACACTAGAAAACTCAAACTAGTCACGGCAAGGAGCTTGGAGCTAGCGTGGTGGTCAGCACAGGCATCTTCAACAACAAAACTTGTCTTCCTCAACTAAACCAATCTTTCTTCCTTAGACTTAAACAACAAAACCATAGGACTACAAGGTTGCTTTCTTATGCAACTTAAATTCTCATCTTATCTTTAGGCCTTTTGTATAGCCCTGTGACCGACAACTTTTTATATGCTTAAAATATAAGA
>NW_018240744.1:0-393 GCF_001263595.1 Phalaenopsis equestris | reverse complement strand
TTTGATCCATGAAGAAAAATTGGAACGCATTCGGAGCAAAGCGAAACTGTGCTAAATTTGCCTTGGGCGCTGCCTTGGGTCGCGCCGCCGCCGCCGACGGCGGGTTTTTCCCGAGATTCCAGACAAAATTAATACAAAAGCTCGCCAATGGAGCCATCGACCCCATCGACGGCAAGACCGAAGAATTGACGGTTATGTGGGTTCAAATGGGGTTTTTGGGCGGGAATTGTCTTTTTAAACTCAAAAATTCAATTTCTAGTTCATATTTTCCCTCCAAAAACAAAGTGAAACTCCAGCAATTTCTTTCCTATGGCGTCCAATTCCCTTGATAATCCCAAAATGGGAGTTTTCAATCGACGAAAGTTTATTAATGCGGAAACGCAGTGAATCTTC
>NW_018240743.1:0-1045 GCF_001263595.1 Phalaenopsis equestris | reverse complement strand
CCTTGTTCATCCCAAAATCATGAGATGCTCTACCAAGTTCTCTATCTCTAAAAAAATATAATAAAATCACATTTTTTGAAGAAAAGTTTATATGGCCTTTATAATATAGATGTTACAAGAAATAACCACACATTAACTAACAACTTTAAGTGCTAATCCAACAATATTAATAGTCATTGTTGACCACATTTTTTTGTCAACAATTTTATTTTCCTGCCTTAAACTTAACTAGGCTTCACTTGAGCTTGATCTTGACCAACTCAAATTTTAAAAAATTGAATTTTTTATCCTGATAAAAATAAAAAAAAATCCAAATAATTTTCAAACCATAAACAATTTTAAGCAAACTCAGAGTTAACATTAAAAATGGCATTAATCAGTTAAACCCTAAGATTATTATTTTCTCTCATAAAATGATTGTAGCACTCAAGTTTTTAGTTTTAAAGTTTCATGAGGCATATTATCACTTATAAATACCATGCAAATAAATTCAATAATCATTTGAAATAATTTTTACGTATAACTTTTCAAGTCAAATTTTCATGCATGTCGTTATCGTTGTAAACCCCAAAATTGTTGTTTACTTTCAAAAATCAATTCAGTGATCCAAATTATAATTTGTAAGTTGCATGTTCCTCATATTAAACATGAAAATCTTGAAAACTAGCTTGGAGGTTATCGTATACTATTCATAGGTAAAATTGCACAATTAAGGGAATTAATGCATGAAAGGCATGAAAAATGGTTCTACATAAAATTTTTTCAATGAGCCATTATTTTTAAAAAAGAACTTAGTCATTGTGTTTGTATCAAAACCTCTCAAGTGTGTCCCTCCATGCTTAAATATGATTTTGTTTGGAGTCTCGTTGAGCCAACGATAATCAGGACCGCCAACAATAATCAGGACCGAGGAAAATGATAATTTTGATCGTAAAATGATAATTTGATAGTAAAAACATCAAATTGACTCCAAATGAACTGGGACCTCAACTAAAATTATTTTAAATTAAAAAATAAACAATTTCAACTGATAAATCAATTACTT
>NW_018240742.1:0-1146 GCF_001263595.1 Phalaenopsis equestris | reverse complement strand
CTAGCACCTAAATTTTAATTTTTACATATATGCCACCTTTGCATCTTACCCGTCCAAGAAAAAATATTTTTCTTTTAAAAGTTAAAATAGTGATACATATAAGGTGATATGAAGAACTCGAGTGTTATAAATGTAAAAGAAGTAAAATTTAGGTGTTATATATGTAAATACATATGAATTGGGGGGTAGGTATGTAAATTCCCCATAAATCCTAAGGAAATTTTTATCTAGCTGACTTATAATTAAGGAACCCTCGCATTATATTAGTTTAGAGCTATTGATTATATTAGAAAATGATAATTTTAGTCTTATGGTGGACCTTGATTACAAGGAAAACATTAAGATACGTATTTTTCTATGCCTTTGGTGTCTATCATGATTGATTGGATGGTTGTGATATTCTCAAAATTGGTGGTGGGGAATCAATTTGCCTACATATCAAAGTAGATATGATGAATAAAATCAATTCTGAATAAGTATAGCTATCTTGCTCTGCATGGTCAAAAAGGCTGACATAAACTTTAGGGTTACAACTTTTTAGTGTTTAGATTACTCAAGAATTTGATCATTGTCATGTGTCAATCCATGTGAAGAGATGAAAGGATTATACACTCAGAAGTATATGATTGAGCCAGTATGAAGGTTAGATCCAAGAAATTAAAACATGTCATGAGTTGTTGATAGTTGTCTTATACTATGAAACTAAAAATATGATTGAATGTGAGCATTGTTTGAAAGTATATTGACCAAATCAAAGGTGTTGACACCCTTTATGTAGCGAAAAACTCTAGCAATGCAAGCAAGGAAAGTCCAACAAATCAAAAATTGTATGAATGCGTTACAATATTACATAAATTACAAATTCAATATTAACGCAATATAAATGAAAAAAAAAATTATATCCATTATCTTTACCATAAATAAAATTCTCCCTTAAATCCTGTACGTATTTTCCTCAATAACAAATTTCATCAAGATAAGCTTTGAACTATTCACTCAATCAATATTAGGGTTTTCATCCCAAAGTTTGCTCATTTGTTCCTCTACACTGTCTCTGATGCTTAACCTTAATTATATATAAATATATATCAAGTTCCCTAAAAAAAAAGAATGATGTTTCAATATATCAATATATCTGCACTAAAA
>NW_018240741.1:4717-6171 GCF_001263595.1 Phalaenopsis equestris | reverse complement strand
ATTTGAATGCAATAGTTTAAAATAACAATTTCTTTGGTGACTCCAAAAATGATAGATCCTATATCAATGGGCTTTTCCATTTGAATGCAATAGTTTAAAATAACACTTTCTTTGGTGACTCCACTAATCTTCATGATAGGGAGTAATTTTGCATAAATGAAGAAATGCTACTGTTTCGATATTGAATTAAGAAATGAAGCAGAGAAACTTACATATCCCTCATCTCGCATTTCCCAAATATCACTTTCATCCATAAAAAAATTATAGAAATCTTACATTAAATCTCTCATTGGGGTAAAATTTGTATAATGACAGATTGGAATGTTTTCTATCATATACAACTCATTAATTCGCGTTGGAGTAAATGGTACAGCCTTATCTTGTATGAAGACAAATCCTTGGGTAATTTTATGTAAGTAAGCATAGATTTCCTTCACCACTTGTAAACAACTGCAGTGGTAGTGTAGCACAAAACTTTCCATCATCTTTGTACAATGATTTTATCAATCTGAGAACATGGATTAATCAATACATGATTGATAAAGCCTCTAGCCTTGATAAGCCTCTTCTTCATAATGAATTTATCATATAATCTTTGTGCGTCAAAACTGATAAACTTTCCTCTATTGAAAACTCCATATCTGGAAGTATTCCTGGATTTGGAAGCCATGAAATTTGAAAAAAGGAAGTTTCTGGTCATCAAAGGCAATTTTTAGGTCCTTAAAAACACCTCCCGACGATTATTAAGGAGTGAAATCCCACCAAAGTCTGCCAAAAACATCAAAACCACACGAAACTGCTCAGGAAGCCGTCAACGCTTCTGATGGAACTATCAACGCCATGGTTTGTCTAGCGGGTGCCAGAGGCCAAATTTGTGTCTATAACTTTTTTTGTTCAATTTGATTCCAAATTTTCCTCCAATACAAATATTTATTTTAAATTATGATATATATAATTGTGTAGGAATTAAAAATACTATTATTTCCTAAAATATAAATACTCTTATTAGACAAAACAATAATTTATAGATAGATAAATTTATATATGGGTTGCCTCTCACAAAGTGCTTGGTTTAACGTCTTCAGCCAAACATACCATTTATTTATTTGGGTTGACTTAACATTAAAAATTCTTTAAATTGTGGTATGTGCCCTTCATAATAATGTTTGAATCGATACCCATTAACATTAATTATCTTTCCAATGTTAGAATCTTTAATAACAATAGTTCCATAATGATAGACTTTAATCACTTTAGATGTTCTTAACCATCTGAATTTCAGTTTTCATGGAAATGATCTCAATCTTGTATTATATAATAAAACTTCTTATCCAGGTTCAAACTTACTTTTAATAATCTTTTGATCATGCCATATTTTCATTTTCTCTTTATAGATTTTTGCATTATCATATGCTTCATTTCTAATCTCCTCAAGTTCATTGAGTTGCAATAAT
>NW_018240741.1:0-818 GCF_001263595.1 Phalaenopsis equestris | reverse complement strand
TCTCTTAGGATTTACCCTTTCAGAGGGCCATTAAAAATTTTTAGTAGTCATTTCTTCAATTAAAGAGTATGCTTCATCAAAAGGTTTTGACATTAGTGATCCACTTGCAACAGCATCTATAATAGATCTAAGTGATCCTACTAATCCATTGTAAAATGTTTGAATTATTAACCAATCTGGTAGAGCATGGTGTGAACATTTTCTAAGAAGATCTTTAAATCCTTCCCAAGCTCCATATATCAATTCCCCTTCAACTTGATAAAAAATATGTAATATTGTTTCTAAGCTTAGCAGATTTTTAGGGTGAAAAATATTTAGCCAAGAATTTTTGTGATAGTTTTCCCTAAGTTCTGATAGATCCAGGTGCTAATAAGTTTAACCAAACTTTAGCCTTATCCCTTAATGAAAACAAAAAATTCTAAGCCTAATATCATCATTAGACACTCCGTCATATTTAAAAGTAGTAGAGATTTCAAGAAAACTAACTAGAAGTGAGTTAGGATCTTCAGTAGATGTTCCTCCAAATTGATTATTTTGTACCATTTAGATAATAATAGGTTTAAGCTCAAATGAATTAGCAGCAACATCAGAATTTTGAATAGTCAAGTTAAGTTCATCTGTTGTCTGATTAACATAATCTTTTAAATGTCTTTGTCGATTTTCATTTATTTGATTATCTAAGTTATTAGCCATTTATTTTAAATTTTTAATTTTCTTTGTTATTTTTGAATTTTTCTAATAGTACTTTATAATTCTGAATTATAAGGCAATAAACCTTCAGAACCAATAGTTCACATAAACAAATATAAGAAGCAAAA
>NW_018240740.1:0-321 GCF_001263595.1 Phalaenopsis equestris | reverse complement strand
TTAATATAAGTTTGTTTGTGTAAAAATTTGTGTTACTTTTAACCTTGAATTGAAATAGTTATTATGGAGAATTTTGAGAGAGAGGAGAGTTATAAAAAGTTGAAAATAGTCATTTAAGTGCTATGAGACCATTTAGGAGTGGTTTACTTAGGCAAATAGTGCATTTTACTTTAATTTAAAAATTTTGAAAATTGTGCACTGGAGCCTAAGCGCCACATCTCACACTTAGGCGCAAGCCAACTTGAGAGGCATGCGCCTAAGCACTATTTACTCGTGCTTAAGCGCTGGTTCACAAAAATTGGTTCACGAATGGTTAAAAGT
>NW_018240739.1:0-1014 GCF_001263595.1 Phalaenopsis equestris | reverse complement strand
AGCAATTGATATTTGATGATAGCCGGTATATCCATTTAAAAAGCAAAAAAAATTGTACCCAGTTAGTCTATCAAACATTTGGTCCAAAAAGGGTAAAGAAAAGTGATCTTTCATGGTGACCAAATTTAATTTTCTATAATCTATGTAGATTAGCCATCGAGTGACTTGTCTTGTTGGAATTAATTCATTATTCTCATGTGTCACTATAGTCACACCTCCTTTCTTTGGAACATAGTGAATTGGACTCACCCAAGCACTATCTAACATAGGATATATTATTCCCGAATCTAACCATTTTAAAATCTCTTTATCAACAACTTCTTTCATCATTGGGTTTCTTCTCCTTTGAAGATCAGCTTTTGGTTCATGATCTTCTTCCAATAAAATTTTGTGCATACAAATTGAAGGACTGGTTCCTTTACTCCTTTAATATCAATTAATATCCATCCAAAGGCTTTCTTATATCATTTTAAAATTTCCGAAAACTTTTGTTCTTGTGCTTCATTTAATTCAGAGGATACAATAAATGGTAATGTAGATAAATCTACTAAAAAGACATATTTTAAATGTGTAGGAGGTAATTTCATTTTTAGTTCTGGAGGTTTCTCAATCGATAAAATCAAATTTTTGTTACTATCTGTAGGATATAACAATTCAAATTGTTCCTGAACATAATCCAATTCTTCATTACTCAATTCCATAGATTCATCTTAAATTATATCCTCATCCTCTTACTCCAAATATTCTTCTTCAGTTTTCTTTTCAAATGTATTTGTGAAATATTCAGTGCTTAAATAGTTGTTAATTTCCATTCTGAAGTATTCATCCTCTCTTCCATTTGATTGATATCTCATTGACTTTGTAATATTAAATGTGACCTCTTGATCGCTAACTCTCATTGTCAATTTTCTTTTCTACACATTTATCAAAGCTCTTCCAGTGCCAAGAAATGGTCTTCCTAAAATGATAAGAATTTTTGTATCTTCCTCCATATCTAACATAATAAAATCCACA
>NW_018240738.1:0-2386 GCF_001263595.1 Phalaenopsis equestris | reverse complement strand
AGTATATTTCTAACTACATCACTGTGAGGGAAATACAATCATATTACAATCATATAAATATAATATGTTTTTGTTGAAGAACATTTTGCATACTACACTTTGGTGCTATTGCTTGTTTCACATAAAGCTAAACTGAAATAATCATAAATTTTGACCATATTGACCAGACATATTTTTATTCGTCTGTGTTATACAGTTGTATTCCAGAAGAACCTAGCTTTAATGATTTATAATCGGAAATTTTATCCAACTTCATCACTGTAATGGAAACACCATCATATAAATATGTTTGATCCTACAGTTCAAAAGTTGAAAGAATAGGCATCTTATTAAAGTAAATGCTCACCTTGTCGGAAACACCTGCACGCTCATAATACTTCTTAGCAATTTCAAGACAGTTCGCATCTCTTTCACATGCAACCAAATAGCCTGAATCAGGTAGAGCTAATGCAATAGCTAAAGATGAGTACCCCTGGAAAAAAAGAAAGAGCATATTAATGCAAATGAAGCTTATAGAAAATAACATTGAAGAACTATCTTTTCAGAAATCTAATGTTAATCAAATAATACATTAGTTTAACAATAAAAACGGCTATTACTAAAGTAAAAAGTAGAAGGATGATAAAAGAAAAGTAAATATATTTTGAATATCGCATAGTATCCCGCTTATAAAAAGGTGAAACTAAAATGCAAATCAGTGCTTGAGTTCTTGCATTATAGAAAGGAAGCCTAACAAGAAAAGGAGCAAATTTTTTATTTAACAAAATCTTGTAGCAATATGCCAGAAAAATGAGTAAGTCAATCTGTATTTATTTAATAGAAAGCTTTGGTGAATTAGTGGCTCCCTACGGAGAACAACATACTCCTTTGTTCATTGTAATGTTGGGATCCAAATAGAAAATTGACTCGAATGTCATGCAAGTTATGCTTCTATCTCATAAATGATGCAAGCATGACATCTAACATGAGAATAGGTCCTAAAGTTCCAAGTACATGGTTTAGAGTGGATGTTCTCCATCTTACTCTTGTTTAGCAAAGACATTCGTGATCTGAACAGTAACATACAATTGAACACAAAATGTGCTCATGCAGGACTCCAGAAGGGTCCAACATATCACCACTATGGAGTCTTTGACTCACATTAGCCTTTGTAAACTACAAACCCTTACAAGCTTTAATACTAGAAAAATTAATATATATAAGAACAATCAAATTTTCTCACACCAAATACTATTTAGTAAAAGCTAAAAATTCAGATTCAGCAGACAAATGAGTTGAACAACGGATAAAAATAATTAATCATTATATCAGTCCTAAGAACTGATTGGCATTTGAATGCTTGCACTTGAAGGAAACATCAATTGAAAATTTGACTTTATTTGTTGGCCTGCTGCTTTCAGTAGTTTAGCTGGTTCTATTCAGCCTTTGTTTGTTTCAAGAATCTCCAATTGGTCCATGATAAGGACATTAGTTTTACATTTATGAGATTATCAGCAAGGGTGTCAAATTGGTTTCCAAGTCGGGTTTGGATCTGACCCAAAGTTGACTCGATCTGAAACTAATTGACCCAAACCAACACAAATATTAAACAGGTTAGAAAGTCTAACCCGAACCATACCTGCCTTCAACTCGCTGACCCTATAACCCATTAACACGAGTCATAAAAACTATTAGGGCTGATTTAGGGTAATTCGGGATGATTTCAGGTCAATCTTGGGTCGAACTATCAATTTTAGGTTGGCTGGTCAACCCGACAAAATCCAAAAAATTAAACGGTTAAGATTCCTAATTCGAACCCAACAAAAAAGTTTCTCTGGGTTAACTCGAACCCAAATTTTTCGAGTAAAGTCTAGGTCGAGTTGGCATGTCCAGTCGTTTTCTGACACCCGTAGATATTAGAACTTAAAAAGTGTTGTTGGGCTTTTAGCTTTTTTACAGCACAATAATTCTGTTTTCAGACTCCAAATAGACTTGAGATTCTTGTGGGAGTTAAATTGTTACAATAATCCTCTATTTTATGGTTCCTGAGTTTACAACTGGAAGTCATCGGCCTTTTCTTGAAGTTCCCTAATCTTTAGCATTTTTGGCTTCAGCTATATTATTTGTATTTCAGATTGCCTTTTAGTTCATTGTTCCTATGATTGAAAATTGGAAAGGAATATTCCTATGATTGATAATTTAAAGATAAATTTGCAAACATAGCGCACAATTCTTGTATATTTATGAAAAAGATATAAGATGACTTATTCTTATTGATACAAAGAGGGGTATAAATACTCATTACAAGATTTATTGGTAAGGAAAGCAATAACAACAGAATAAAGTAGGTAACGAAAGAAATAATAACAAAGATAATAGGCAGCTAATCTCTCTAATTAAGGAGACA
>NW_018240737.1:0-1165 GCF_001263595.1 Phalaenopsis equestris | reverse complement strand
TGCCGCCTTTTCATGCCGGATCTCCCCAGAACCATTGGTCTGCTGCCCTAACCGTCGTTGAACTAAAGCTTTCCAGATGGGCTACTCAAGCAGCGCCTCCACTATCGGGACTTTTGTCGGAGCCGCTAGAACTGTCGAATCTATCGGCAAACAGTCTGCTGCCAAAATCCTCGACAATACCCACTAGATTTACTGATATTGATGCTAAGACACGTGATCCAATCGTTAACGTCGACTCCCAAACTGAAAATCACACGCTCTGGTACCAATTGTTATGCAAAAACAATTGTGGAAACATAAAAATTCACACAACAATAATCAAACACAAGATATTTACATTATTCGGCTTTAAATTGATTCGCTACGTCCACTGGGGGAGAGATTTCTCTAGCACCAGATGTGAGAAAGAAAAACGACTTGGGGTTACAACTGAACACTTCTCACCATAACTATCTCGTGAACACTAAGTCATCTTTTGTAGAGGAGGTTTATAACATATAAGGAAAGGAACCAAATAAAGAAAAAAATCAAATATAATAAACACATTAAATACAACACCCATAATATAGTTGGATGGGAGATTGCAATTAGTGATGTAAATGCCAATGAACTTGATGATTAAATCGAACCTTACTTGATTAAAATTTGATCATGTTTGCTCAAATAAATAAATAAATACATTTTGAAAAACTCAAACTTAAATGAATCATATTTGACCATAGTTCATGTCCGTTATTAATGTTCTTGAATAGACTTAATTGTTCTTCAACAAGTAATTCATTAAATAATTTATGCTTATATGATATATTACTTAATTAAAACTTAATTAATTATAACTTATTTAATAATATATTTAATTGTAATATATTATAATTTAATATCAATATATACATAAATTTTATACAAATTTATTAGTTTTTTTAATGATCTTATTTGTTAGTACTTATTTATGTGATTCGATTACAAAAAAATGTTGCAATTTATATAATATTTTATTTATTTTGCATTATCTAGGTAGACGCTAATTTAAAATCAATTCAATTATTTAATTTTTTATATTTTAAAGATCTTTTGTTAATAACATTATATGAAAAACCAAATATTCAATTAAATTTTTAACTTTTTATTAGTTTTATATGAAAAATTATGTACAAATAAGATAATT
>NW_018240736.1:5920-9630 GCF_001263595.1 Phalaenopsis equestris | reverse complement strand
GTTTTATGAGATACAAAAAAAAAAAAAAACCAATAAAAAAATTCCCAAAAAAGGCCAATCATTTTATGAAGCTTATTAAGGCTTAAATTCGAAACAGGAAGCAAAGGCTAATTAATTTTTTTGGTCAATGGATCATATTTAGTTTATTTTATCTATGTGATGATATCTTAACACTATCAGCTTTATTACTAGACACCGTCACCTGATAGTTCCAGCACTTCAGTGCAATATAGTAGTTTTATCACTCCCTGAGGCATAGGGTTTACTTTAGGGCCATTAACAATCCAATTTCTCGAGTTGAGTTGCGTCGGCTTGAAATCGGCTCAAAGTGATTGAGTGCGGCTCGAAATCGGATCGAGACTCGTTAAATTCAATTTTACGCCAACATGGTTAGAACTTGAATCGAGCTCGATCCAACTTGAAATCGAAATGAGTTGGCTCCAATTGAGTTATTTGGATTCATTCCAGCTTGAAATAGGCTTGAAACTTGCTGAATCTAGCTCGAAATCAAAACAACTTGTCTCAGATTAAGGCGACAATCAAGTAAAGGAAATTATATGAAATTTGAACTCGACGAATTTCATTAAGAAAAATAGAACATAAAGATTAATGTCAAATAAAAATAGTATATTTACGTTCATGTCATTTAATTTCTATATATTACATATCAAATATATAAACCTAAATATTTATATATATATGTCACCTTATCTATATATGAAAAGATATATTTTCTTTCCTAAAAGTTATAATAGTGCTACTTTTTTCTTCTTTAAAGCCATTTTTTAGAAAAAAAATATTATGTGCTGACGAACAGTAAGTGCGGATAAGATGTACTCAGAATGTACACCCATAATCCGTATATATGGATGACCGCACTAATGTTTTCTTCATTTTTAACACTCATCGAGGATCTCTGAAGATGTAGGCTCTGTAAATGTCTCTGGCTCGTCCTCTGTGATTGGCGGACTGATGGAAGTCTCCTTCAAGTTTTGATCGTAGGCTTCTTCCTCATGAATTGAAATGTAGCTTTTAAGAGCGTTTACATACATTCCTCCCAATTCTTAATGTATTTATGTACATGACGTCTATATTTTACTTTTTTTTTTTAATATTTTATACCACAAATCTTTCATATCACTTCAAAAATATCACCATGTTAACTTAAAAAAAGTAAAATATGTCTTTCATGGGTAGAAAAAGTGGTATGTATGTATGCAAAAGTGAAGTTAGGTATTAGACTAGATACATATGAATTAAGTGGCATGTATCTAAATCTTCTGGCCCTTTACATACCACCAAATCATATGTATTTACATTATCTAATAAGCAAAAAACAACCATCTTAAGCCTTAGAAAAGCAAAGTCTTCTAGCAATTACATGCATAGCACTCAAAACATTGCTATTTACAAACCTAGCATCCAATTTCATCCATTTTTTCAAATTCTCATTCAAATATCAAAATTTGTAAAAATAACCCAACCCATATTTTCAAAAACATCACCTGGTTGCAGAATTTTACAAATAGCCAACGTTTGGGGTGCTATTTCTATAATTATCCCCAAGACTTTTTCCTTAAGAGGTAAAGTGCCTTTTATGTAAAAACTAAAGTTGAGGCGTTAGATATGTAAATACATAAGAATTGAGTGGTTTGTGCGTAAAATCTTCCGTTTGGATAAGAAGAAAAGCTCTCACAAAGAAAAAAAAAGAAAGGTAGAAAAAATGGACGGAGGGCAGATCGCGCTTCCCATCTAGGGGCGGCGGCCGCCGTGACCTTCTACGCCGTCAGCTTTGCCGAGCTGCGTGAAGTACTATTCTCTGCAAAAAACACCCTCCGATTTCTCATAAATTTCATTTTTTTTTTCTTTTTAACTTTCATTAGAAGCTTTTGTTTTGGGTGCTTCTGTTCATCAATAGAAATCATTCAAGGATTTGGAGGACTTGGACTCTGAAGTTAATGGCGGAGGTTTCAGATCCTCTGCAAGTTCCAGAGAGGTAAGGGCCAGAAGAAAAGCTGAGAAAGAAGCTAAGAGAAGAAGTTAGTTCTGTTAATTAACTTCCCTTTTGTTTTCTTTTCTTTTTTTGTTTTTTATTTTAATTTCATGTTGTAGTTATGCTGTTCTGAATGTTGGTTTATATTGAAGGGAAAGTAGAATATTTTGTTCTCTTTTTTGCAATTTGAGAATAATTCTTATGATGGAAAGATTGATGTAGCTCAGGGCTTATTTAGTTGCATTAAATTAGAAAATATTTCTTAGAAATCATGCAATTTATTAAACTCATCATTTGGAAGAAGTTAGATGCCATGTTATGCTAAATGAAACAAATAAAGTTATTGTTTTGGAGGGAATTTACATATTTAACATCTAAAGTTTCATAGTGTCATAAACTTATGTAATAAAAGATGCATTTCACTTAAAAAATGTTAGAAATAATACTGTTTTGGATGTCATATTAAAGATTTTGAAGTGTTATGCGTGTAAATATTAAAGTTTAGGTGTTGGATATGTAAATATATAAGAATTATGTGGTAAGTATGTGTTTTGCATAACTTGAGGATTGTTTTTGGACAAATTTTCTATAGTTGGAGAATTCTTAAGCTTCGGTGTTTGGAATCAAACATGCTTAGAATTGTTGAGAAATTAGGATGAAGAAAACGCAAGAATCAAGAACAAACACAGGGATTTAACGAGGTTATGCAATTTGTCTACGAGTAGTAGCAAGAGCAGCGGCTTTTTTATTTCTTGAAAAAGAGTACGTCCTATTAGGGTTACAATACAACATATATATATATAACCCTAGAGTATAATATGTAATTACAAAATTACCTCCGTACCGTACTGCTGGGGCGTTGCCCCGCACCCCCAACTCTCGATTGGACAGCTTTCGCTCCACTCCGCTGACTAGCTTCATTCCGTTCCAGCATCCATACTTAATAAGAATTCTCCTCGCCATTTTTAGTATCTGAAATTTCCTTACAAATAAAAGGACAATTGCACAAACCATTTTCCAGCTCTTGACTTTCAATTCTTCAAATTTTGAACTAATATAGTGGAATTGTTTTAGGAAGATTAGTCTTAATAGCCTTTTTTCTTTTTAGATTCTTCATATCAAAAGTTCTGTTCCGTATGTATTGCTCTCAACTTATTTTATGTGTGTAAAAAGTTTTACACAACACTAAATATATAAACTCTCTCTAACCATGAGCAGTTTAACACACAACATGCTTACTTTGTCATGTCAGGTAGCTGGTCTTGTGGTTCTTCTTTCTTCCTCTCAGATTAAAGTTCACTAATGACTTGGGGTGCTTCTGAGTGATTGATGCCAGATTGTTTCTCTAAGACGATGTTTGGCCACAACTTAAATTTAAGTTAAGCAGGATTTATCAAATCCGATAAATCAGGATTTTCTGAAATAAATCCGAGGTAGTCGGATTTAATAAACCCTTATTTTCGTCGGGAAGAAGACAAAACCTGAGAAAAAATAGATAGAAATGAGAAAATTGGATTTAATGTTCAGTTTTTTTGGTGATTGGCTGGAAAATCCTATTAATAATATGCTACCAAACACTGCCTTAGAAAAACAATTTATTAGGTTGGCTTATTACTCAAATGCAAATCTAAAAGTAATATCACAAAGAGATGAAACAATAAATCATCTTTGTTGTTAATATTGAAACAAAATGCTAAATACTAGACATCCAACAATA
>NW_018240736.1:3683-5103 GCF_001263595.1 Phalaenopsis equestris | reverse complement strand
GCGGTTCAGAAGGTCTGCAAGCTCTGATTTTGCCTCGAGGAGGGAAACACAGCCGGCAAGCATTGATTTTGCGCTTAATTGACTGAGAGAATCTTTGAGTTTCTTCACGATTTCAGACATGGGATTTTGTGCAGCAATGTCTGCAAAGCCCTTTCCTTTCCATCTGGAGCCACTCAACTCCATAGAACAAGTTCTATGAATTAAAAAAATGCAAATTTTATGGATAAAAGCGTAATAGAATTCAGAATAGGGACATAGAGTGCTTGGATTCCTTAAAGTTTGAGATTTAAGTTATTAGGATTTAGAAAATTCAGTTTGACTGTTTTAAATCCCGAAAATTATCTCCAAATTTATTAAAATTGTTCGAAAAGTTCTGCCCAGTTGAGCAAACTCAATGTCTCTTTTTTCAAATCCCATAAATTTGTAGATTCATGGGATTTAGTAAATCTCCGAAATCCGTGAAATCTGAATTTATCAAATCAACAGCTTTATTTCGTAAAAAAAATGGCTGTCCGGGTAGATTTAGCCTACATCCAGATTAAATCCGGGGCTAACTTACCAGACAGCTACTTAAGGTACTGCAAGTTAAGGTGTCCGGTCAGGCATTTTATCGAGCAACTTGTGGACAACATTATTGCCATACCTTTTTGTTGATTAGGTCAAAACTTCTGGGCTTTTTCGGCGGTCCAGCGGTGGCTTTAGGAGAACAGATGATGCGGGAGGGAGAGTATGGGCAGAGGAGGAGGCTGTGTTATCGCGGGATAAATCTGGAAGAGAACAGAGTTTAAAAGAGACTGTGAAGCGGACGAGGAATATGAAAGGCGTGCGTTTATTCCATGCAGTACATACTCATTCCTATCTCCATCACAGCCAAATTTTTTTTTATAAATGTGATGGACGGTGGAGATCAAACACTATATCCATCTCAGCGTCCCTAATTTCTGATGATATCACATTGCATTCACTTTAATAATCTAATAATAAATGGGAAATTTACTTATATATCACACAATTAGTTAATTTTTACTATATCTATATATCTATATATACATTACATAAAAAATATCACTAAAATTATTTTTTTCTTTTTATTTGATCGTGACAATTAAGTATTTTTTAAGCAAATAAAAAATAAGTATTAAATATGTAAAATATAAAATTATATGGTTGGATTATATTTAAATACCTCGTAAAATATGATTGGGCCATTTACATGATAATATGGTATACCGCCCAATTTCTATGTATTTATCTAGCAATTTTTTTTTTCCATTTATACCACCCTAATCTTCCACATTACATCAAAAATATAACTATTTTTTATGTAATTGGGGCTCTCAAAACGCTCATTGTTCTAGAACAGCTCATATTCGGCTCGTGAAGAAGCTCATGTTCGGCTCGTTCCCCCAGTTAAAGAGCC
>NW_018240736.1:0-3190 GCF_001263595.1 Phalaenopsis equestris | reverse complement strand
CCGAGCTGAGCCTGGGCTTGCTTGTGTTCGGCTTTGTTTACATCCCTAGATGTAATACACAAAATATGTAAGATGACATCTAGTAAATCCTCTAATATAACAACTGTTTTTTATTATTTTGTAATAGAGATATATATATATATATATATATATATATATATATGAAAAAGGATCTCGTTAAATATACATTTTTCACTTATTTTTTAAATTTTTTTTACAAATAACCGAATTTTTAAAAATAAATGAAATTTAACCGTTGCACAAATGTAGCCGTTACTCCATTGCACGCATATTAAAAATTCAAATTATAAACCTCTAAATCTGCATTCAATCAGCTATTAAAAACAGCACAGTTCTTTCTAATTTCACCCGCAGTTCCCGTCTTAACCTCAATCCTATTCATCTTCTCCATCGAACGAGCGAAATCATTAAAAAATACTTCAAGAGAACCCTCAGAGAGCTTCAAGATCTGAGCTTTAATGGCGGAAACGGTGGTTAGAGCTGCATCAGACTGAAACAAACCTCTGCGTTTCAGCAGAAGCTTATAATAACCAAGATCGAATGTTCTGAAGCTTCCTGGATCCATTTCAACTGTGGTTATGTTGTCGTTTGGAGATTTGCATTTAAATTTCTTGAGATTGGAGGCGTAGAGCTTGTCCAGAGATGGATCTTCATCACCTTTTCCGGTGAAGTTGTAAAGGCGATTGGTGAAGGATGAGCAGTGAGAGATTCCGATTGTGTGGGCTCCTGATTAAGGTGAGAAAATGGAAGAAATTATAATTAGTTAAGCAATGTTTATTATTACAAATTTTTATATGATTTATTTGGAACTTTGTGGCTAATTATACATAACTTGTATAAATAGTTGTTATTTTCTAACAATTTTAGCAATGTTTATTGGCCTTTTGCATAATTGCACTAATTAAAATTATGCTTATAGTTTGTGCAATTAATTAGCTATATTTTTATAAAAATATGTTACTAAATAAATTTTTTTAATGGTTAGTATGTTCCATTAATCATAATATTAAGTATAAGAGAGATTTACATAGCTATCACTCAGTTCATATCTATTAACATATCAACCGCTCAAACTTTGACCATCCAACATATGCCAAAAACATAGGAGTCTTGCGATTTGTCGGTAAAAATTGAATTTTGGGTGGTTGATATGTTAATACATAAGAATTGGGTGGTACACATGTAAAGACCCCTAAAGAAGTACATACAAAATTTAAAAATAATATCTTTTAAATAGACCCATCATAATGATATTATTTCATATGTTAAATTAAATGCTCATTTAATTGTTTTTCTTTATAAAATAGGTTTTAGAAAATAATAATCATTTACTTTTGTAAAATTTTGAGGGCGAAAATTAAATCACCACTTTTAAAGAAGTTTGACTTGTGCTCTCACCAAACTAGATTGTGAAATCAGAATCTATTACATAGATTTGTTTCATTGACTTTCATGTATCCTTGAAAACTATAAAATCTCAAAAATATATGTTATATACAAAATTATTATTTTAATTTTCTTACCTACAACGCATAAATATTATATAAAGAGATAATTGCATGATGTTGAAAATGATCAATTAGTTTTCTTCTTCATTAAACTAGACATAATAGAGGCAATGGTCAAAGAAGCAGCCATCAGAGTGATTAGAGGTTGAAATATAGTAGTTATCTTGGCTAACTAGCTATATCTAGCTTAATGATAGATTTAACAAGTTTATCATATTTCAAAGCATAATTTTTAACTTCACAAAATCAAATAAGCCTTAATGATAAATGTGGTTTTTTTTTTTTTTTTGAATTGCTTGATAAAACTAAGTATTGTTGAGATAAGCATGTTTAGACAAACGAGCGGATTTACCCTTAAAAGACAAAATACGGAACAAGATAAATGAATATATCTGTGAAATGGTTGGTGTAGCTCCAGTGGCAGACAAGATTTGAGAGAGTTTTCTTAGATGATTAGGCCACATTAAATATTGACCATGTGATGATCCGGTTAGACGACTAGATGTTCTAGATTCAGCTTATGTTAAAAAAGATAGAGAAATATCTAAAATGATCTGGGCATGTTGTATAAGAAAAACGATCTTCATTTAAACGAAAATATGACACTCAATAGGATGCAATAGAAAAAAATGATTCGTGTAGCAGACCCCATTTAGTGAGATAAAGACTTAATTTTGTTGTAGAGTTACCTGATAAAAGAATCAGATCGGTAAGATTAAGCCCTTTATTAGCAAATGATTTCTGAAGAGAAGTGAAATTCGAAGTTGGAGGTGGAATGTTGTTCAAGGCCTCTGTAGCATTGGAGATCAATCCATCCCTCCTCCCAGTAGGAACATGCCAAAATGGACCTCCCTATTGACATCAATGCACGATTTCATTCAGTATTTATATAATTTAATGACTTTTATATAAGTAAAATTGAGAATATATAAATCTTACAACAACTGCAACTGCATCTCTCGCAGTTAAAGCCAGAACATCAGCACAAGAAACAACACCAGGGCATTCTTTTTCCACTAAGCTTTTGATGCTATCAATGAATCCAAAACCTCGAAGGGATAAATTGGGCGTTGCAGATTTCTCTGTTTGGTTTGTACTGGTCGAGTTGATTAGAACGGACGCATCACAACCCTGGGTGACAAAAAAATAAAAATATTACAAGTCAAAATCAAGGAAACATGCTATGGAACCATAATTTCAAATATTATTAAGAAAATGAGTATAGGAAGTCATCATAATCATGCATTAATTAAAAATTATAACAAAGAGATCCATTGGTTAGGCAAAATCAACTTTGGCATGTAGTGCTAAGTTAATTATAATGATAAAATATGATGATGAAAGATTAAATATATTAAGTAAAAAAAATATACTCAAATGAAATTGGTGAGATCCACTTATCCATGATCACAATAAGATAGAATAATCTACTAACATATGTAGGGTTATTAAACTTCAAATAAATAGAGAGTTGGAGATAAGGAAAGAGCTGTCACTTTGTCTATGTCACTTGTTAATTATTTAGAAAATGAGTCATGATAGAGGCTTTGTCACTTTTATTATTGCACATTTTTTTTTTTAATTTCACCAGCTAGCAAGAATCTTTAGCACATCTTTATTCATGTATGAAAGTCGTGAAAAATTATTACGTGAATTCATAT
>NW_018240735.1:0-811 GCF_001263595.1 Phalaenopsis equestris | reverse complement strand
GTCCTAAAAAGCTTCTTGCCCCTTTAACATTAGTTTAAGGTGGTAATTTTTAAATAACTTGAATTTTTGCAGGATCTAATTCCATGCCATTTTTAGAAATTTTAAGCCCAAGTACAAATCCTCCTACAACTGTAAATTGACACTTTTCCCAATTTAGTACTAGGTTGGTTTTTTTACATAAATCCATATCTTTTTCTAAATTTTTTAAACATAATTCAAATGAAGTTCCAAAAACAAAGAAATCATCCATAAATACTTCCATTCCATGCATAATTAAATTACTAAATATTGCCATCATACATCTTTGAAATGTTGCATGTGCATTGCATTGTCCAAAAGACATTTTACGAAAAGCAAATGTTCCATAAGGGCTTGTAAATGTTACTTTATTTTGATCCTCAAGAGCACTTGGAATTCGATGATAACCAGTATATCTATCTAAAAAGCAGTAATATTTGTTTCCAGCCAATATATCCAACATTTGGTCTAGAAAGGGTATATGAAAGTGATCTTTCCTGGTGTCCAGGATTAATTTTCTATAGTCTATACAAATTTGCCAACCAGTAACTTGTTTTGTTATAATTAATTTATTTTTCTCATTTACTTCAACGGTCACTCCTCATTTCCTTGGAAAACAGTGAATTTGACTTACCCACGCACTGTATTTTGTGCATACAAATAGAAGGACTAATTCCTTTAGTATCTGCTAAGGTCCATAAAAAATCCTTTTTATTTTTTTTTTAACATCTTTATTAATTTTTATTCTTGATTTTTTTTTAATTCAGAAGATACAATAACAGATAATGTAGAT
>NW_018240734.1:0-825 GCF_001263595.1 Phalaenopsis equestris | reverse complement strand
ACTTTAAACCAAGTTGTTTTTACTTGCTTGCACTCATTTAAGAATTTCACTTTTGTTTTTCTTTTAAGCCTGCTCCAATTCCTTCTTGAATTTGTAGATAATTGCCGCGCATCTATGTTTCTTACTTCCCAGTTTCTTCAATCCACAAAATCTTAAAATGTGGAATCCATTCATCATGAATACATTTAAACTTAAAATGATTTATGGAATACAGATAAAAGATACAACTGTTTTGTAATTGTTGTCATTTATTAATGTACTTTCAATTTAAATTCAGCAATGCCACATTTTTTGAGGAGGGACTTCTCCAGAGGAGATTCGTGAAATGGTTGACACACATTTATAATTAAGATGTGCTATAGCAGAGTTGATACTTGCTATTTTGGATTAATACAGTTCATCGGATGATAATATTTATATTTGAACGCACATGTTTGATAGATCCCACACCGGTCAACAGTATGTTCAGGATGTGTCAGTCGGTCATCCAACGAGATCATATAAGGCTTCCAATAGAGGCTTTTATAAACTCAGAGGCTTATTGATTAACACAAAACTACTAGCTGATACTAAGAATATGGGGGTTGCAGAACAATTAGAAATTTTTCTTAGAGTTGCACACGGTCATAGTTACAGGCAACTTTGTGAATTTTTCCAGTACTCATTAGAAACACTAAGTAGATATTTTAATCTTGTGTTACGAGTGATTACACTACTATCAAGAGAAGTCATTAAGTTGCCCCCGACATAAGCGAATTATGACCTTTTCATACGGACAACTGCATAGTTTTATCTAGGGCTGTCAATTTGGCTCGTTGTTCGTGA
>NW_018240733.1:0-843 GCF_001263595.1 Phalaenopsis equestris | reverse complement strand
GATTATAAAGTTTAGTTTTCAAGGTTAGATGTGGAAAAATTAAATGAGAGTGGGTGAATTTTTTGAATCCAAAGTAGGGATGTCACATATTTAGAGGCAAACCTCGATGATTTCTTAAACTATTCTATTGTTGGGCTTTATGCATTAGGAATGAATTTTTTAATGTTTACTCCAGTCATTTAATTATTTAGGGCTTACATTTTGCATGACATCTAATCATTCAAATATCTTGGAAGATAGAACGATTTATGTCATACCAAATGATGACCTCAGAGTTCTAAAAGAGTTAGGACTTATATTGCACAACATGGTTGTGCAAAGTTTAATGTTTTCAAGGAAGCACAAAGGAGTATCAAATAGAAAAAGATCATGTTTGGAACATTTATTATATAATCTAAAGGGGGAAAACTAGGAGTTATCACAGATCCTGAGGACAACCTCAGTGACTTCCCAAGCTATCTGATGTTTTGCTTCAATTTTGAGAAAATATATTTAAATGTTTCATCTTACCATTTATTATAATTTAAAGCTTACACTTGCATAACACGGTGACCAAAGGAAAATATGTTGAGATTTTCATATCTATTTTATACTGTTTTTAATGATATTGCACTTTAAAGAAAAGAATTTTTGATGTTTTGTTGCAGGAATGATGAATTAGGGTCAATGGAGCAAAAAATGCAAAAAGGAGCGAATTTGGAGCGAAAAGGACCAAAATGTGGAGATTTGAACTAGGGCGAAGACGGCACCATCGATGCTGCCGACGGCGAGTTTTTTCCGAGGCTATGAAACAAAATTTTTCAGAAGTCCGCCGACGGCGAGCTCAGCGGTTATGCCTACTCA
>NW_018240732.1:0-536 GCF_001263595.1 Phalaenopsis equestris | reverse complement strand
TTTTTTTTTTTTGCGCAATAAAATGCATTCGGCAATCGAAATAAAATCTGGTAGAATACATATGAAAGACTCGATAATCAGATAAAAAATAAAAAAAAAGCTTAATTACAGTCATTCGATAATCAAATTAAAATCCTAATACAATGTGGTTACAAGACGCGATTCAAAAAAAAAAAGAGCATAATTGGATGAGATAAAACCCTGTGGTGCTTACCGAAAGCTAGGGGATGAGCAACAGACGCGATCCTTTAATTGAAGGTGAGTTGTAAGTAAATATATAAAGATGTGGTTTTCTTTTTTAAGGTTTACTTAATTTAAAATAAATTTCAATGGCTAATAACTTTTCAAATATAAACCTCCCATTTTGAATGATTTTTTCTTACTAAATTTTCATAATTAGATAGGGGCTGTTTACCAATTGATTCAATTTCAAAACGTGGACAATTAGCTTCTCGTACTTTGATTATTGAGTATAGATATATATGTACGAAGGTGCTAACTTATTAGACGGAGGAATATATAGTTAGCTTTGGATG
>NW_018240731.1:9693-11736 GCF_001263595.1 Phalaenopsis equestris | reverse complement strand
CCACATTCAACAAGAGACTAGTTGTCACATCAACTCGTGATAAGATACAAGAGGGTGATGATGAAGAACATCAATTACGACAAACTAACCATCAAGATATATTCCAGGATCAGAAGCTCTTCATCTAGAACTAAGTAAATAGATTTTATCATGTTTTTGTAATCATTGTACTGTCAACTACTTTTAAATATAGGTTGAATTTAATTTCAAAAATTTTATGTTCGAAAGTTATTACTTCCAATGTTGAAGTTTAGTCAAAATTAAGTTATCTTTAATATTTTGATTATTTAAATATTACCCGGCAAAATTAATTTCTCATTTTCCTTCAATTAATTATTTTTTTATTTTTTTAATGACTTACTAGTAGATTTGGTTGTGGTCAAGGTGAAGATGTTATGACAATGCAAGAAGGACACGATGAACTCACTGAGCTTTTCAATAAGTGGATCAATTACTCTATATTGATTATAGTGAGTTCTACAAACGACCAAAACACACTTCCCAAAGATCTACTTCAGATATCCCAAGGCGGTCACCCGAAAACTTCTCAAGAGGATTGACTGTAGATACTTTAAGAAGATCTTTTGCCTGTGTTGGGCCCTCAACATATGTGGAACCTCAACATATGCAGGACCCTCAACATATGCAGGACCTTCAACATCATATGAGGGTTCTTCATATGCTCCACACTGATCAACTTTAAAGGGTGGACGCTAAGATCTGCAATTTCATTTGGGTCCCAACTCCAGCAAACCACCGTTCCACATTCAACAAGAGACTAGTTGTCACATCAACTGGTGATAAGATACAAGAGGGTGATGATGAAGAACACCAATTACGACAAACTAACCATCAAAATATATTCCAGGATCAGCTCTTCATCTAGAACTAAGTAAATAGATTTTATCATGTTTTTGTAATCAGTGTAGTATCAACTACTTTTAAATATAGGTTGAATTTAATTTCAAAAATTTTATGTTCGAAAGTTATTACTTCCAATGTTGAAGTTTAGTCAAAATTAAGTTATTTTTAATATTTTGATTATTTAAATATTACCCGACAAAATTAATTTCTTATTTTCCTTCAATTAATTTTTTTTTAAATTTTTTTACCAATTCATTAAATAAAGTATTTAAATCAATATTATTAATTTATATCATTTTATAACTATATTTTATAAATTCGAAATCTATTTATTATATTCAATGAAATACATTAACATTTTAAATTCAGATATTCATTTTTTTCAAAAATTCTTATTTAAGAAAAAATAACATTTCACTATTAAATTCTTTTAAATTTTAAGATTATAAATATTATTATAATCTTTTACTAAATTCTTTTCTTAAAATTTAATTTTTATAATCTAGAAACATTTTAATATTTAATTTTTATAATTGGAATGCATGGGGGTGAGGGGGGAAACACAAAAATATTTTGCCTTTAACCTTGCATTTCACATTAAACTTGCGTTACACGTTAAATGCAACAAATGTTTCTGTTTCACTAGATACACAAATGCCCCTTGCGATTTTGCTACTCCCGCCTAATTCCCATCCACCTGCTCCTAATACTAATATTACATAACCTTAAGCCTCTTTTAAAAATTTGGCATATAAGAATGGTCGAAGGCTATTAGACGAGCCACAGTCATCTTTAATGTGCTAAATATTCGAGTACCATACCCTACACACATAGGATTCGAACCTATGACCTGAGGGGACTTACGACCTTTAGAGTGACTGCTCTATCAACAGGTAATGGTAGACGCACTTTTAAGTATTTGAGATATATATATATATATATATATTATGGAATTTTAGGCACATGACGCGGACTCTCATCATGGGACCAAAAAGCGCATGAAAAATCGATATTTGGGGACCAAAAAGCGCATGAAAAATTGATATTTGGGGACCAAAAAGCGCATGAGAAATCGATATTTGGGGACCAAAAAGCGCATGAAAAATTGATATTTGGGGACCAAAAAGCGCATGAGAAATCGATTTTGGGCCTAATATATTTCCTTTATATATATATATA
>NW_018240731.1:0-9583 GCF_001263595.1 Phalaenopsis equestris | reverse complement strand
ATATATATAGATATTATTTGTCATTTCAAATTGAATCAAACCAGTCAATATCATATGTTTTTATTATATTATACTTGCTAACTTTATCTTTACCCAAAAGCATTTGAATACCTAATTCAAAGACACAACTAGGTTACAATGCCTCTATCACACATTGTCATTAACCCAACCTTACGTTCTACATATAAATCAGTACAAAGACAGACTTTAATAAAACCTGCACTCTCACAATATTTCATTCAGCCCCAACCTTCAACAAAAAAGAAAGTTAAGCCATGGCTCCTTGCTGTTCCCTTTGCTTTGATCCCCACAAACTGCCCAAACTCCGCTCCTTCTTTCAACCCTTCTGCCTCCCTTTCTGCCGTGGTGTTTTCTCCCCCTCCCCTTCCCCTCTCCCCTCCGATGACGATGGCGGCGCCACTGACGCCGACAACTACCATCTTAACAATCATCATGTCTGTTTCCATACAACATCAAGCAAAGTTTATAAAATTTATATAAAAAAAAAAACTAATAATTTTTTTGCTTTTCAGGTGATCATCTTGGAGATCAGGCAAAGGGCGATGATGAAGTCGAGAAGCCAGCCGAGGAGCTCCTTCATAATCGTGACGGCAGAGGAGTTTGGGAGGCTTATTAATGCGGTGGCACCGCCGCCGCCGCCATCGAAGGCGAACAAATCCATTGATGTAGAGAGAAGGGAGAAGAATGATGGAAAATATGAAGGAGAGGAAGAGAACGAGGAGTTCTTCTCGGTAAAAAGCTGCTTCTCTCGGTGCTCTAGCGGAGACGAAGACTGCTGGTTGAGTGGGAGGACGGCGGCGTTGCTGGTGACGTTGTCGGAGGAATGTGAAGGGTGGCCGTTTGGGCTGTGGCGGCGGCGGAAGGTAGTGGTGCTTCCGCCATTGCCAAAGTCGCCGGCGGATTCCTGGACTTGGCATAAGAGGAACCTGAATAATGTTAAGGTTTAGCGGCAGCTGCCTTAAAAACAGGTGTATTGGTTCTCATGAACAAAGGAGAGGGTAATGGGGATAAAAAGAAAAATAAAATTTTCTCAGGGTCAAATTTAAAATTTTAAAATTTATCTTTATGTCATTCTTCCTGTCTATAACGTAGCACCAGTTCAACAAAAATTACAGTTATTGTTATTAGTTTGTCAATCTCTCTATGTTATACACACATGTTGTGAGCACATACTCGTCATACAGTTCATGGAGAGTTTTGATTTATTGTTATGAATATATAATATCAATTAAGTTAATATATAGGAAAATAGATGTATTATATGTATTTGTAATCATATTTTTTTGGTAATGTGCTATTTATGAATGGATGTTAAAAGTTTTGCTGAAAAGTGTATATTATTCATGGGCTATGCATGTAAGCGCTATTAGTATTATGCTGATTTCTGATTTGATGTTAGAGTTTAGGGGGTGTTTGGTGAAACTTTAAATAAGATTTATGTTGGAATTTAATGTAAATCCAGCCAAAAGAAAATCACAGAAACTAAAACTGGCCAGCAGTCCCTTAAATCCAATTTTCTCCCCATTTTGTAACTTGATTTATTTTTTAACGTAAATTCGGATTTACTCGCTGCGATTGTTTTATATTTGAAAGATGATAACACGTGTGGATTTATATCAAACACTTCAAATAGATTTAACAGGAGTTATACTCAAACCAAATCAAACACTGGTATAGATTTACAATATTTACATTTGATAAATGTTGATTAACGAGCTTTACTAAATTCTATTTAATGTAAATCCTATGTGCAACCAAGCACCCCCTAGATGAGTTAAACTATGATTTTACTATAGGAATTTATTCTTTTTCCGATGGTCATATACCATCAGTTAAATATCATAAAATCATCGGTTAATAAATTTTCTAGCTTGTCAGTAATTTTAAAGGCGTAGCTAAAACCCTTTTCAGTAATTCATAAACAAACTGCTTTACCGACGACTTTTTGTTATGGGTGATATTCCAACGAGCGATGATTGACGTTTTATGGTAAATTTGAAGACGTAGGTAAACCGTCAATTTTTGTCCAGTTTTTAATTATCTACAATCATTGAATTTAACTGTTGCTTTTGCATAGGTAAACTGTTGAATGTAAAATACAAGGTAGCCATCGACAAACTGGAACAAATGTCAATTTTTTGTTGTAGAAACAAACCATCAGTTATGCATCGGTATAGTAACCAACGATGTTTAACTGTCAGATATCACGACAACTGGTTGATGCACTGTCAAAAGACCAATGATAAGCTGTAAGAAAACTATAGAAATGAAAAAAAAAAAATCTCTTGCTTCCTAGTGACAATTTTCACACCTACAATCAAAGATGCGATAATTACAACGCAGTTTTACCAATACAAGTATTTATCAAACTGAAATCACAATAATAAATTTTCCAATCAAATAAATAAAAATCGAAAATCATTAAATTAAGCATATATAAAAAAAGGTTTAGAAAAAGAATGTCCGCTCTAATGCTATATATATATATATATATGAAAAAAGACCCTAGCTAAACATCCTTTGTGCCCTCATCATCATTCTCATCATAAAAATCATCTGTCACTAGCTGCTATTCTCGCTAGTATACTGGAGTACATCTAATTCTGATTTGATCTTGACCTTTATCTCTAACCTCATCTCGGTGAGCTAGGTCGTGACCCGTAAGGACATTTGAATGTAGTCTTTTTTTGATTCTCAGGAGCTATTGGTATTTGATGGTATCTTGAATATTTATCCAGGAAACAAGAAAATAATGACCAACTAATCTATCCAACATCTGGTCTGAAAAGAGTAATGAGAAATGATCTTTCCTGGTGGCTAAATTTAATTTTCTATAGTCAATACAAATTCACCACCCAGTGACTTATCTAGTGGGAATTAATTCATTCCTTTCATTAACAGCTACAATAACTTCCGTCTTTCTTGGAAACACAATGGATCAGACAAACCCATGCATTGTCCGAAATTGGATAAATAATACTTGCATCTAATTACTTTAATATTTCTTTATTTACCACTTTTTTCATAATAGAATTCAATCTTCTTTGAGGATCTGCTCTAGGTTTATAATTATCTTCCATTAAAATCATGTGCATACATATTGAAGGGTTGATTCTTTTGATATCAGCTAATGTCTATCCAAAGGCTTTCTTGTAATGCCTTAATGTTTCAATTAATTTTTCCTCTTGAGATTCCATTTAGTTTGAGGATATTATTACTGGTAATGTTTATGAATTTCCTAAATAAGCATACTTTAGATGCTTTGGGATTACATTCATCTCTAGTTTAGGAGGTTTTTTAATAGAAAGAATGAGAGGTTCATTATTTTATGTAGCATCTAAATGCTCAAATCTTTCCTAAACATAGTTTGAATCCTCATTGATCATCTCAATAGACTTATCTTAGAAATTAGTATCATTTTCATACACCTGTTCTTGTTGTCTTGTTTTAACTTCACAATTTTCTCTGAATTTGTCATTACTTAAATAATCAATAATCTCCATTCTATAACAATCATCTTCTATTCCCTTAGCTCGATACTTCATCAACTTTAACACATTAAAAGTGACTTCCTAGTCATTAACTATCATGATTAACTCCCTTTTTTGTACACCTATCATAGTGCATACATTAACAAGAAAAGGTCTCCCTAAAATGATAGATATTTCTTTATCTTCCTCTATATCTAAAACATTGAAATCCACAGAGAAGATACATGTATCCACCTTAACCAGTACTTTATTTATAACCCATTTTGGATACGTGATTAATCGATCAGCTAATTGAAGGGTTACAGTAGTGGGAGAAATCATTCCTAAGCTTAACCTTCTGAATATAGATAAAGGCATAAGGTTAATATCAGCTCCTAAATCACATAGAATTTTTTCGCAGAATCTTTCTCCTATATCACATGGAATAGTAAAGCTACCAGGATCTTTAACTTTTTAGGAAGCTTTTTCTGAATTATTGTGTTGCACTTCTCACTAAGCGCAACGGTCTCGTGATCTCCAAACTTCCTTTTCTTGTTAAGGATTTCCTTCATAAACTTTGCATAGCTCGACATTTGTTCCAGAGCTTCAGCAAAATGAATGTTAATGGTTAGCTTCTTGAGTATTTTCATAAACTTTGATAATTATTGATCTAGCTTCAGCCGTCTCAGCATCTGAGGAAAAAGAGGTGGCAGTTTCTCTTAACTGATCTCAGATGTAGAGATAGGTTTTTCCAAGTCTTTCAGAATATTTTCTTCAGATTTTTCAATTTTTTCCGTCTCTTTCTCAACTTCAGTCTCTTTTTGAATTCCAACAATTAATTCCCTTCTACTCCTGAGTTGGACATCCTTAACTTGCTCTTTATTAGTCTCTTTAGGGTTTATCTCAATATTGCTAGGAAGCGTTCCTTTGGTCCTATTGCTAAATGAGTTAGTAATTTATCCAAGTTAATTCTTTATATTTCTATTTACAACATTATGACTTTGCAATTGATTTCCCATTTGTAGCATTACTCCCTCTATAAACAACTTCTTTTCTTTGAATTGTTTGTTATTTTTTAAGCGTGGAGAATAAGAAGGTCTATAATTAGTACTACTCCGGTTGTTCTAGTTCCCTATAAGGTTAGCTTGATTGTTTCCTCAGTGTTGGTTTTCATCCCTAGAGTTATTATTCTAGTTGAAGTTAGAGTGATTTTTCTATCATGGGTTATAATAATTAGAATACGAGTTGTTGGGTCTGTTATTGATAGCATTTAAAGTTTTGAATGATGGTGATTGAGAATCAATCATTTGTCCTAATGAACTTTCTTCAACTATTTGGGGTATTTGAGGTGAATTCATCTCAAACTCATCTAATTTCCTAGAAATTGCAACAACATGAAAAGCAAGAATTGAAATTACATCAGTATCGTGAACAATAACCACTTTTCTAAGGTTTACCCTTTTAGAGGGTCATTGAAAGTTGTTTGTAGCTATCTCTTCAATTTAAGAAATTGCTTCATCAAATGGCCACAAATGTCATAATTGGTTGCTACAAGAATAGTAGTTGGCCATACAAGCTCTTGTTGGTGGATACAATAGTGATAGTTGGTCATATATGTTGTATTTAGAAGCTGTAACAGTGATAGTTGGTCATAAAGGTCATAATTGGTTGCTACAAAGACATCAATTTTCCATAAATGTGTTATTTTGGCAACAATAGTTGTAAGTAGTGGTTATCGATGGTCGGTGGTTGACATCGACAAACGATGATTGTCGATGGTGCTTGACAGTGGGTTATAAGTGATGCTTGACAGTGGTTAGCAGCTACGTATATTGGTGTTTATTCATTGGAGGTTTCCAAAACATGTGTTAGACACAAAAAATCATATTTGGAATACAATGATTGTAATTAGGACTTGTTGTTGGGGGACGGTTAGCAGTAGTAGGTGGAGATGTTCGATAGTGGTTGATAGCATACATAAGATGGTCAACGAAGATCAATGGCTACAGTGACCGTTGGTTCTTACCTGGTTTGTAAAATTTCTCTTATTCTTTCTTCTTTCAAGTGAAGAGGTGTGGTTTTTTTATAAACATTTTTGTGAGGGGTATTTTGGTCATTTGGAACATAAGTTCGCTAACCTTTGATTAGGTAGCCAATGCTAATCCTCCTTGATCATATGTGATTTTTTAATGATTTGAGTAACTGAGTGACCTCAAAATTTAGCGATTTTGGGCTCATTGGATTCCTCTCATCTAGAAGCTCAATTTAAATATAAATAAGTCAAATTTGGAGTTCATTTGACTATTTAATTGAAAATCCAAAATCCTTAGTTATGCTTCAATGACTTTATATAAGCTTGATTGAACCCGAGTTGAAACAATTTTGGTATCATTGGATTTGTTTTACCAAAATAGTTAATTTAACTATAAAATTGTTGAAATTGGGACCCCAATGATCTTAATTTTAAAATTTGAAGATCCTTAATAAAAAATGCATCGATATTCATGTTTGATAAAAAATTTGTTGATGACTCATCAATCTCCATCCCCTCAAAACTCAATCATAATGATTCAAATTAAACTTACTTATAAAATATATGTAATGTACAAGTTTTTTTTCTACCAATAAAGTATGTTGTCCAAGAGATTCTTAATTTTCAATCAAGATCCTAAATTATTTTCCAAATACACATTAATATAAGAATTTGTTTATTTATAATAAGTTCTAAAATCTTAAACTTACTTCAAGTCTCTTATCTCTTCTATTTGCAAACTCCTCGATCTAAATAGCTTATTGAATCAAATATTTTTACCTTCTGGTTTGGTAAATAATATTAATATTAAAACCAAATATTTTTAATTAAAAATATTTCAAATAAATTAATAAATTCAAATCCTTACCTCTAAACATCTATTTCACAATCCTCGATCTTGGTCTCTCCTACTTTTCACTTTTATTGTTTGTCCAATTACAATCACCAATCCTAATTCATAGATTTTAATATAACTTAATAATATTTATTCAAATAAGCAATTATTTTAAAAATAATAAAAAAATATCCTGATTTACTTTAAACGCTCTTATTTTGGTTACCTATGAAGTTTCTTCTACACACCCATCAAGTCCCTTTTTCCCTTTGATGCTGCTCAGCTTTGATGCTCCCAATGTTGTCACCCCCACACAAGAATTGAGACGATTTTGATGCTTGATCGAGTTCATACAGAAAAGCTTGAAGCCCCGTCTTTCTCTGTCTCCTTATCTCATTCAGAGAAGCACTTATTTTGCTCCTTAGGCCCTTAGTTCCAATAAAAGAGTTTGATACAAATGATTGTAATGATAGCAATACTAGAGACATAAAGTGAGTGCAACAAAGAGAGGGCCACAAATTATTGAATCACACTCAAGAGAGAAGCATTTGTATACCTTAAACTCTATCATGAAGGTCTGCAAAAGAGTAACTTGACACATGTATATTTATCTTTGAAACACTTTGTAATGAGGATATCCTACAAACTCATTGGATAAAAGATAAATTATCGAATAGACTCAATAAAAAAATATGTGGCTTGAATGAACCATAGATTTCTAATACAGAATACATGGTATTAAATAATGTTTATTTTATTCTGGCTAAGTTAATCACATATTAGACAAAAAACCCAAAATCACAATCAATTAAGGGTGTTTGTTTTTTTGTTTTTAGTTTTAGCATATAATGGATTTTATATGAAATGTTTCATGTTCCATTTAAAGAAATGCCCACGTGGCTATTCATCATTCAGAGTGTAGCACAACAAATCTTACAATTGTTTGAAAAAAGATGCATGATGGTTAAACATGTGAGGAAATATCCTCAAGTGATGCAGATGTGCTTTCTTACAATCTCTTAATGAATGAAACATTTTCAGATGACAATAAATAAAGTAGTTTAAGGATAACACCTCTCTAGAACCTAAATCTAAAGTGGCACCAAATATAATAATCAAGTACAAATCATGAGCTAAAATAATGTAAATGTAGTGATAAGACTTGGAACTAAGCCCACTATGAACTAAAAATGCATATGAGCTAGGCTTACAATATTATTTGAGATGAATGTTCAACTAGACTTGCATACTCGCATAATATCATATAAGTCAAATATTTATGCAATTGTAGGATAAGGCAAATGTGGAATATGAAAAAGTGGCTCATTCATGAATGGGACACGATATGTATATGTAACATTTGATTTAGTTGTATAAATCTATTTGAGTTGAAAAAGTAAAAAAAGCCTAATATGCTGACTTATTGGGCTATGTACAATAGTTCATCAATCTGAGGTTTTTATTGACTTAAGGGAATGCATCTTTCATGGGTAGGGCAAATCAATGAAATGCTGAGTTTACAACTATAGTATATTAGAAGCTCAAAAATTGATTATTTTAAAAAGCAGCTTCGAGGAAAGTCATGCAATCAACCTTTTTTTAAAATCTTTTCCTATGATTGTTTCTAGATCACTTGATTGCTTAAGATATACATTTTAATATTTAAAAAGCCTAATGATGATAAAATACTTGGCTACACACAAACAAGTGAATAAACCTTGAAATAAATTAAATTTTCTATTGTGCATCTAGTTGAATAATTCAATCAAACATCATAAACAAAAAGATAAATAGTTTGGAGTGTAGTTAGGTTATGTCATACATCTCATAAAAAGAAAAAGGTAGTTAAGCACTAGCATATAAACAATATATTGTTGATGTATTCCATCGATTATAAGGTTGATACATAACATCAACACTAATATTAACATATGCTAGCTTTGTCATCCACCATCAACCATTAGATAGATGTATGTTGTCAATACATACGATTTTCTATAAGGTTGATAGGCATCATTAATGCATGCTATCTTTTATAAGGGTAATGCATGTCATCGACATCAATGCTAGTGTTCACCAACTCTATCATCTATCATTGACAATAACATCGACCTAGACAGTAGATAATGATGATGGGGCATGTCATCTATATCAAGATTATACTAGACTTCTTAGTCTATTGTTTCTCTCCTCAATTGAGAACCATCAAATATACCATAAATTATTTCTTGAAAAAAAAACTTCAACACCTCATATCTCTTCTTATTTCTGCCATTGAATTCATTTGAAATAATTTATATCTAATATCTTATACCAACACCTCCCTAATTATATGAAAATGTATCTTTTGTAATTTATGATAAACACTAGTATAATTATTTCAACTAGCCAAATTGTGTGTCCTTGTTTTATTTTTCATGTAAAAAAATCTAATAACACTTATGAAATTCTATTTTCATATATATGTGTGATGGAGATTTTCATAAATCCAAATTGTTAACTTTTCTCAATTGCCATAAAATTTTCTTACATGTTTCAAATACATTAAGTAAAAATTTAAATTATTCTTCTTAAATAATATTAATAAATAAAAAAAAGTGGTTTAAATAAAATAATATTATTTATAATTTAATTTGATTAGATAGAAGTTACTATATTTAATTAGTATATAATTTTTAAATTAATGATTATTTAGAGCAATAATCTGAACTAATTATAATTTACATAAAAATAAAACTAATATATATATATATATATAACATTAATTATTTATTACTTGAAATATTTAATTAGATCAAGTATGATTTAATTAGTCTAATTAAAGTAAATATTTAAAAAAATAAATATATAAGATATATTTTAGTCATATAAATCTTAAAACTTGCAATAAGAAAATAAAAAAAATTATATAAATTTGATTTAATTTGATATATATAAATAGAAAGATTTACATACATACCACTCAATTCTTATGTACTTACATATTTAACTCAACTTTGATTTTTACAAACATATCATCCAATTTATGCATGTATAGATGTACTAAACTTCTTAAAGGCTAAAACACAGAAATTATATGTATGTAAATGCCCTTATAATTCATTTTTAAAATTTAAATCATATAAAATTTTTATAATTTCAGTAAATCCTGCCCGAACGGTTATGATGTTTGATCGGGAAGAACGACCAAGCTCCGTGGCCGCGCCGGTGCTCCACTTCCCAAGT
>NW_018240730.1:0-763 GCF_001263595.1 Phalaenopsis equestris | reverse complement strand
CCCAAAAAATAGCTTGACATTCTGCTTCAAGTGAGCTAAAAGCATTAACAGGAGATTTAAAATATAAGATACATTTCCCCTCATGGTTCCTAAAAACCCCACCAATGCCAGCAGACAGAGATTTGCGGCTACCATCATTGTTAATTTTGGTCCAGCCAAACTTTGGGAGGGTCTAGCAAATTGTCACAACTTTGGAAATATGTGGCTTGAGAAAAGGACCAATCTCCAAGACAGCCTCAAACTTTTTAAATTTAATCAGTTTTTGAATGAAAGCAGTACAATTGAGACCCACCCTTATAGGATCAAGATGGGAGTTATCATGCTTTGCCTGGTTTCTAGCCATCCACACAAACCATGCTACAATATTGGGGATGTCCTGGAGATTAGATCCCCTGCAATCAGACCAGCTAGTATAGAAAACCTTCCATGTGAGATTCATTGTTGGGATCCTAAGTTTACCAATCACAAAAGACCAAACATCCTGTACCCAAATGCAATTAAGGAAAAGATTGGTAATAGTTTCCTCATGAGACTGGCAGAAAGTGCATCTGAAGGGAACCTTAAGCCCTTTCAATTTTAAAATATCATCAGTTGGAATTAGTTTCAAGAAGAGTCTCCATATGAAAACGGACATGGATGGGGTAAGGAATTTATTCCAGATGGTACGACCCCAGTGTACCAGTTGGGGGGGCGTAGAGGGGATTGGGTTCTTTCTTATAACAATTTTTTCATTAACCCCAGGTTTAACAAACAACTTCTGAAT
>NW_018240729.1:0-1024 GCF_001263595.1 Phalaenopsis equestris | reverse complement strand
CTTGTTTACATTGACATAGATTTTACTTTGGGTGCAACAAATACCACTATTTTAACTTTTTTAACTGCGAAATACAAACTTCATGTAAGGAAGTATGCACATAAATATTGAAGTTTAGTTGTTAGATATACGAAGAAATTGAGAGATCTATATGTAAACCTTCATTTTATGTTATTTTCACGTGATTATATTAAAGGGCATTTACATACATACCGGATATCACCCAGTTCCTATAAACTTACATGTCTAACACCTAAATTTTGTTTTTTTTTTAATTTATATCACCCAAAACTTTCATATTAAATCAAAAATATCATCAGTTTAACCTCAAAAAGAAGATGAACCGCACCTTTTCATGCATAAGTAACGTGGTATGTATATAAAAATTGAAATTTAGATGTTAGATATGTAAATATGTAAGGATAAGTGGTATGTATGCAAGGGTTATTTATGCATGAGATTGTAGTTGTGAGTCTTAGATTTATGATTTGGGAGAGATTTCCTACCTCTCGAATTCTAGGAATTGGGAGTGATGGAATCTCTAGAATTGTAAGTGTTTATCTTTGTATTCATGTTGAGTTGTTTGGATTATTGAAAAAAATTTTATTTTGCCTTAATTGCTGAAAAAATCAGTGAAGTTCCCTATTAAATTGGTATCAACAGACTGTCCTAGGAATAAAAAAAAAAACTATTGGGAAAATCGAAAGCCAAAGTTTTGATCAAGTGCAAGATAGTGACGAAGGATTGCGGCTTACTGAGATTCTAAACTCCAGCGTGCAGTCGCGATCAGAGTAGGCTCCAACAGGATTACAACCAACAGAGGCTCCAAAACTTCCACCTTTCACCTCCTTTTGTTGCGCCTTACTAATACAGGTCGCGGCTTATGAATTTTGCATGGAAGGCTAATGAAGGGATTGAGACAATACCGCACGACTAAGAAGAAAAATCAAGTTGTACAAACAACACTTGATTGGGAAGACCATCTCAGCGACCAAACTATAGCGATGCAGTCGTAATTTGAGCT
>NW_018240728.1:0-271 GCF_001263595.1 Phalaenopsis equestris | reverse complement strand
TAATGTATATGGACCCAGAGCTTCATTACTCTTTGACTCGGTTGGCTGGACTGACAAGACCTTGATAGGTGTTGTCAGTCAACTAGGATAATGAGACATTGTAGACGTAGCCGGTTGACCAGGCTCAATGGGTGTTGCCAGTCGACCATGTTAGATGGGTGTTACCTGTTGACCTATCTCCTATTGACAAGGGGTTGGCAAACCTTATTGATCAATTAATCGGGCTGTCCGTTATTCCTTGATCTCTGATGAGGAACTCTCATCAAAAAGT
>NW_018240727.1:0-279 GCF_001263595.1 Phalaenopsis equestris | reverse complement strand
AATTTAGATGGCTAGAAACAATGGGCTTACACTTATGGAGGTTTGGAGAAGCTCTGGTGATTTTCTAACAGAGTTTCCCCTACGTTTTAGAAACTCTCCCCTTTGTGGAGAAGAGAACTATTTATAGCCATGGCCACTGGGCTGAGCTCAGAGTTGGCTGGTGGGTGCAATGGAGAGCTGATGTGGAGGGCTGAGTAGCACAAGTGACTAATTAGGGCTTGACACATTGGATTGGTTCAATTTGGTTCAATTTGAGGTATGGTGGCCCTCAGTTTTGGA
>NW_018240726.1:0-322 GCF_001263595.1 Phalaenopsis equestris | reverse complement strand
CCGGATCTTTGACATCCCCTAGTTCTTCCTCCTTTTGATTCAACAATAAATGCTCAAAATTTGGGTCATTCTCCTTTCACACCCCTTCGTCCAATCTCGTTTATAAGTCCTATCCTTTGACCTTTTTGAAGATAACATTTCCTAATTTTTATCAAAAGTTTTCTTAGGTGACTTCAGTTATCTAAGATGTAATTAACTATAGGGGCTTGCCCTTATTTGAAGCTTTTCCGAAGTCAGCTTAATATAAACCCTATAAATTCTTTATATTAAATAAGTGAATTTGTCGTCAAATAAAATGGTTTTGCAGACCAAATGGATGTCA
>NW_018240725.1:0-375 GCF_001263595.1 Phalaenopsis equestris | reverse complement strand
AATACCCTCTAAATCGTGAAATAAACCAGAACAACGCCACTTTAAAACCTGAATTGTCATCTTTTTCCTCCCATTTTAAAGCCTAGGTGGTGAGAGTCATTTATTGTAATAAAAGTATATTCATATGGTGTTGTGGATGTTAAAGATCATAAAACTAAAAGAATATTTGCAGTAAACAAACACAAATTGAAACCTTACTTTGGTGGAAACAAACCTATATTTGATGAAGTCCTAATGTTGGGTTAACTAAAGTAAACATTGGGTACGTCGGGCCGACTACGTTAAATCAAACGCTTCGTGGGAGGCAACCTATTTTATCTGTATGGATTGATTTATGTTGTTTATTATGATAAGTTTTATAGTTGTGTTGTTATA
>NW_018240724.1:0-1103 GCF_001263595.1 Phalaenopsis equestris | reverse complement strand
TGATTATCACTGACGGAGGATCCCATTTCAGAAATAAATACATTCAGATATTGACAGAAAATTTTAATGTTATTCATAGAATCGTTATTTCTTATCACCCTCAAACTAGTGGGTTAGCTGAAGTTTCTAATAGAGAGATTAAACAAATACTGGAAAAGACTGTAAACCCTAGTAGAGTAGATTTGTCTACTAGACTGGATACTACATTATGGGCTTACATGACTGCTTATAAAACTCTTATTGGAATGACTCCTTACAAGCTGATTTTTGGAAAGACTTGTCACTTACCGGTAGAATTGGAGCATAAAACATATTGGGTGATTAAAGAATTCAATTATAATTTGAAAGATGCTAATGAGAAGAGATTGTTACAAATAAATGAATTGGAAGAATTAAGAAATTAATCTTATGATAATGAAAGAATTTTTAACGAAAAACTTAAGTTATGGCATGATCGAAAGATTAACTAGAAGAACTTTAAACCAAGACAAGAAGTTTTGCTTTACAATATAAGGCTGAAGTTATTCCCTGAGAAATTGAAGTCTCGTTGGTTAGGGCCCTTTACTGTGACTCAAGTTTATACTTACGGAGCTGTTGGAATTGAAGATCAAAAGATTGTAAATAGATTTAAAGTAAATGGACACAGATTAAAATCATTTTTTGAGGGTAAAAGACCAAATTTTAAAGAGGTTTTAATGATCAGTCAACCTGAATAATACCTGAATAGGTCGGGCCGATGACATTAAACCAAGCGCTTTATGGGAGGCAACCCATAGTTATCTTTATTTTTATTGCGATTATAGTAGTTTTGATTATAGTGTTTTTGTTTGAAATTATTGTTAATTTGTGGTAGTATTGAACTCTACTACTTGCATTTACCCTTGAATCATCATAAAAATTGGATCCATAGACAAAATTGCAACGCATTCGGACAAGAGTGAAAATGTGAAATTTTTGCCTTGGGCGCCGATGGCGGGATTGACTCCACCGACGGTGGGTTTTTCGTGAGAGTCCAGACAATTAATTCTCAAGGCTTGTCGACGGCGCCATCGACGCCGCCGGTGATAAGAATGGCGAGATGACGATTTCTGGAGTTTGAAATG
>NW_018240723.1:0-316 GCF_001263595.1 Phalaenopsis equestris | reverse complement strand
AGATTAAACAGTTTAGCATCAGATATATAAAAGCAGAAATGAAAAAAATTTAAAAATAACATGTTAACAGGAATTTTAAACCTTATTGATACAAGTATAAAACTAAAATTAGGAGTAAAATTAATTTTTTATCAAATTTTCTATATTTTCATTTTACTTTAACATGTAGAGATTCAATGGACTTTTAAATAGTGGGTATAAACATAAAAGCAAACATAAATACTACTGACATCATAATCTTAACATAAAGACAACCTTGTAAACATGATAAAAGAAAAATAAAAAGGTAGCAGTTTCTGAATTTCAAGTTTAAGAT
>NW_018240722.1:0-1120 GCF_001263595.1 Phalaenopsis equestris | reverse complement strand
AAATATATTTTAAAATTAGTAATACCTACGTCATTAGGAGTAGCTGGTACAAACACATAAAATTATATTATCAGCATAGAAAGCAGTGAAGCTTTTAGCGTCGTTGCCGGGAAAGAAATGAAACTTTTAACTTAGAAATTTTAGTTAAACTGTAGACTTATTTTAGGAAAATTGTAGTGTCATTTACCTGTATAAGTGCTTATTTGTGTGTTAAAAATACTTTTAAGTAATAATATATATAGATGCACACACACACACACACATTCAGGATTCCCCACAACTACCTACACAACACACTACAATACCTTCTATTACTCCACCGCCTGACCCAACTGTTGTGGCTGCTTTAGCTTTGGAATCCGAATGGACAATTCAAAATATAGCAGGAAATGAGGTAGAAGGAGATCAGAAGTTCCTAATATGGCATATTCAAACAATATTGATGTCACATATCATTCTGAGGGTGAGCATTTGCATCTTCCCCCTAGGATTGCTAGGATGGAGGGTGTTATGGGCCAAAATTTTTAAAATTCTAGTATGAAACATTAGGGGAGTGGCGGACCCCCACTCCTTTAATCGTTTAAAACATTTATGTAGGGTCCATAAGCCAGACATTTTTGTTCTTTTGGAGCCGTTTGTGTTGGTTCATAAAGAGGATATCATCAAAAAATTTAAGGGTTACATGCATTATAGTAATCAAAACAATAAAATTTAGCTCTTTTGGCAAAAGGATATCACTTTCAACATTATAGATGATAATGTGCAATATGTTCTAATTCATTATCAAATGGAGAATTTTCATGGTTGGGCTACCTTTATTTACGCTAGTTCTTTATTACAGGATAAATTACTTCTTTGGAAACAGCTTATTCAAATGAGTGCTACTATTTCTGATAATTGGTTTGTTAAAGGGGATCTAAATATGACCTTCGGAGAGAAGGGGTGGTGCTAAAGTTGATACAAATCTTATTAACCGTTTTTGTGAGCATATTGCAGATGCAGACCTCTATGATTTAGGTGTCTCGAGTCCTCCCTATACTTGGAGGAGGGGCCTTCTTATGCAGAGATTGGACAGATTTCTGGGGAACTCCTCTTTGTTGGGCTATTATAATTTATTCAT
>NW_018240721.1:0-424 GCF_001263595.1 Phalaenopsis equestris | reverse complement strand
TGATCACACTTTCATTAAAAAACTTGATAAAAAAATGGGAAGTTTGTTTTTATTCTCACAGAGGTTGAAACCAGTACTCTCGCGTCTTCTTGGCGTTTTGCTCTAGTGGTGAAATTTCTTTATGGTCACCCAAAACTTGATAGTGGTGAAATTTCTGTATGGTCACCCAAAACTTGAGATCATTCAGAAAGATTTTGATGCTATGAAGCTGTTGGACAGTTGAAATATTGGTTTACTTGACGATCTATATATACTTATTCAGTTATCTCACGATGTCGATTACAGTCGCATTTTTTTCTCGAAAAGCTATCAAAATCGACAATCCTTTTATGAAAATTTTGAAGTTGACTGTTAATTTTGATCCAAAAGCGAAGTCCCCTATTATATTCCTGTTTAGATAAAGTTTCTGGGGTTAAAATTACAT
>NW_018240720.1:0-1014 GCF_001263595.1 Phalaenopsis equestris | reverse complement strand
ATTCACGAATCTTCGTTCTTTGATTAATCTTTTCTCCTTCAGCAACTTGTTGAAGATTCACTGCGCTTTCGCACTAATAAACTTTTGTCGATTGAAAACTTGCATTCTGGGATTATCAGGGGAATTGGATGCCATAGGAATGAAATTGGTAGAGTTTCACTTCATTTTTGGAGGGAAAATATGAATTAGAATTCAAATTTTTTAGTTTAAAAAGACTATTCCCGCCTAAAAACCGTCAAAACCCGCCACTCAAACACAAGAAACCGTCATCTCACTGGTCTCACCTTAGGCGGCCTCAATGGCACCGTCGACGCTCCTCTGTGTTACTTTGCCTGGACTCTCGGGACAACTCACCATCGGTGGCGTCGATGGTGTCGTCGGCAGTGTCGATGCTGCCGTCGGCGCCCAGGGCAAAGATTGCACAATTTCGCTCTAGTCCGAATGTGTTCCAATTTTCCATTATGGATCCAATTTTTATGATAATTCATGGGTAAATAAGAGTAGTAGAGTTTATTACTACAACTAATTAATGATAAATTAAAATAACAACTACTATAATCACAATAAAAATAAAGATAAATATGGGTTGCCTCCCATAAAGCGCTTGGTTTAACGTCGTCAGCCCGACCTATTCAGGTGTCATTCAGGTTTATTGATCATTAAAACCTCTTTAAAATTTAGTATTTTACCCTCAAAATATGGTTTTAATCTGTGTCCATTCACTTTAAATCAATTTCCAATTTTTTTATCTTCATATTCAACTGCTCCGTAAGTACAGTAAAGGGTCCTAACCAACGAGACTTCAATTTCCCAGGAAATAACTTCAGCCTGGTGTTGTAAAGCAAAACTTCTTGTCCTGGTTCAAAGTTCTTTTGGTTAATCTTCCGATCATGCCGTAACTTTAATTTTTCTTTATAATATCTATCGTTATCATAAGTTTCATATCCTAATTCTTTCAATTCATTTAATTTTAACAATTTCTTCTTACCAGCATCTTTCAAGTTATAATTGAAT
>NW_018240719.1:0-659 GCF_001263595.1 Phalaenopsis equestris | reverse complement strand
CTCATTTGTACATGTGACCCTTATTTATATATAAAAACGTGCCATGATTGAATACATAAATGTAAGATTACAAATATAGATGATGAATCGAGGTATATCTTACGTCATGTGCGGAGCTGTAATTCTTCTTGTGGCATAAAATATATCATAAGCCCCTTGATAATTATGTGGCGAGACGAGACAATGAGTGAAAAAGTTGCCAAACTCATTGAAGCCCAATTGGTTGTGGGTAAGATTTGAACTAGTTTTCAAACTATTTCTAAGTTTGCTTTCCGTTGACTTGATTGGTGGCTTTGGCAAGCTACTGTAGTCACTGGGCGAGTTAATGAATTGTTGATGTCTTATTTGTTATGTTGATGTCTACAGAGATCTGGTTCGAATTGACCTACGGATAACTTCGCAGGTTAATGGGTATGACTCGACCTATCATGGACTAACTCATGGATTAACGTCACAAGTTAGCATATCTGACTAGACATATGTCACAAGACAATTTTTTTATCTCCTTCCTCTATTTATGCTCTAACCCACAAAATGTGTTTATGCGACTTGGGATTCAACGGTCCATGAATTTTTAAATAAAACAATCAGGATAATAATATGCATGAATGTTAGCAAATGTACTTAAAATTTTGGATTGGAATCTTTTAATATTATAA
>NW_018240718.1:0-393 GCF_001263595.1 Phalaenopsis equestris | reverse complement strand
TAAATATTTTATTTCTCAATTATGTTAAATAAAAAATTTTCTTATGACAAAAATTTCTAGAAACAACAAAAAAAAAAGAGCCAAATGAAAATATCCCACGAAAGTAGAATTAATTCGTCGAATGTTCTCGATTAACTTTTTGATTGAATTTTATTTAAAATGTCAGGGCTTAAAGATTAATGACAAATCAGTTGGTTTATTTTCCACTCGTCTTCGATAGTATTTTGGAACGGAATTCAGTCCTAAAATTTTTTGACGGACAAAACCGCGGAATACTTATTATGTATCGAAACCAGCATCTTTTTCCTCTCATGCATCTCTCTCTCAATTGATGTTGACTGCTTCACCCTAATCTGCTCAGTTCTTTCATTTAAGGTTTTAATTTTCTCATTT
>NW_018240717.1:4270-5105 GCF_001263595.1 Phalaenopsis equestris | reverse complement strand
TTTTGACCTTCGTCCATCATGGGGTTAGATTTCTCCCTACCATAAGGAGTTGGACAGATAAATAAGGACTCTCGAACTGCTCCTAATAGGTCCCAACTTGCCGCATCATCTTTTCTGCTTGGTGTTGGATTTCTTTGAGATTCGTTCAGACACATTTTTTATGTACAAGACTTATCCACTCATGGAGGGAAGAGAAATTACAAGAATTTGAAGGCTATGACATGATTTAAAATTTATAATTTGATGACAAATGTTTATAACTCATAATTATCTTTTTCTTTTTCTTACTCTTTAAGTAATTTTTTGTATTTCTATATTTTTAAATATTTCTTCATGATATAATGCCTCTACATACATAATCGTATAACTCTATGATTTAATGCACTACTTCTAAAATACAATTTGAGATTACTTTTTCTTCTCCAAATTTATCATGGTATGTAGTTTATTATCTCCTTCAATGAGCTTAGGAGTGAAATCCATCATTTGGTATGTGTGAGATGGTTATTTAGCTATTTTTCTACTATTTGTCAGGTGGTTTGTGATCTTCTTTCACAACTCTTGAAGGCTAAGTAGTCACTTCATCTTGTTGGGGGGAATCAGATGATATCGTAGAAATCGATTCGAGATATCGGAAACAAAATTTTGAACAAAAGAGCACAAAATAAGAAAATATAAATAACACAATTTAATGTAGAAAACCCGAGAACGATAAAAAAAACATGGAACCACACTGCAACCAGAAATCTATTATGAAGAAAATATGGAAAGTCGTACAAATTAAATGACACTTAAGCCTCTACACATTTTAGAACACTTCAAGATGCTCTTTCCC
>NW_018240717.1:0-3047 GCF_001263595.1 Phalaenopsis equestris | reverse complement strand
ATTAAGGGTCCGTTTGGGGCAGCTTATAAGTGCGGGCGGCGTTTTGAAAATGCCCCCGTACCGTTTGGTTCGCAAGTTTCGCCAGCTTATCCGAAACTTTGTTTGGGTTTTTACACTAAATGCGGGCCGCGGGTCGACCACTGCGGCCGGCCCGCGGGCAGCGTTTCAGGATAAGCAGCTTATCCTGAAACGCACAAGCTGCCCCAAACGGACCCTTAGGCTGTGCATGGGCAGCAATGCGGCGACGACGACACAGAGACCATCAACAACAATGACATGTAGTAGAGCAGATGTGATGATACGATACTTGCTTGTGTGTATAATGTATTTACCATATTAGAAGACGAACCTTGATATAGAATCCATCATTTATCATTAGAGATAAAAACAGTAGATCCAAGGAAAGAAACAATCCAAGAAGCTCAGAAAGATGTTTGTCATTGATGAAGTATTCAAATAGTCTTCTTAAGATCGTTAAATTGAGTGAGATGGGTTGGACCCTTTGTATTATGCGACGCGACGAAGCGATCGTTAAATTTTTTTCGACAATATTGACGAGGATAATTGTTGTAAACGCATTAACAGCAGGGATAGTAAGTATTATAGCAATGGTGAGTGACATACAAACCACCCACATCTTATTTATTTGCGCATCTAACTTCACAAATATTTCATATCACATAAAAAAAGAAATAACACTATTTGAACTTTAAAAGTGAATTATACATTTTCATGCATAGGTAGATGTGTAAATACATAGGAATTGACAGGTATGTGTGTAAATTGTCCTTGACATATCCTAATCTTTTGGCCTTATTAATGAACGACTTGATTAGTTGATGTTAACTTGAAACAATATTCTTTTAATGTAAAAAAATATATATTTTTTAAAATTGTTTATTGTAAATATGATTGGTTTTAATATGCTAATTTTATAGTACATGATGATTAAGTAGAAGCAGATCAACTAATAGCTTTTACTTTATTTTAAATTAAAATTAATTGTAATTCTTACAAATTGGGTCTCATAATCATTAAAAATCTTTGATTTTTGCTCCACTTATCTTAATTCTTCATCAACTTGATATGATCCATCATAGGGAAACATTGCTCCAAAAATTGTCTCAAAATATGTTTAAGGAATTATCGTGTCTGGTCCAAAGTATTGCAGTAGTGACTCTCCCACCAATCGTTAGCTCCATCACATAACTAGAATTTAGTAATGAGCTCTTCTTGATGTAATGAAACCAGACATCTAACTCGATTGGGCACACTGGCCATTGAAAATAAGAGGGTGTACATTCAGAAATTAGTTCATCACTCGTTTCATGATAATCTCATTTGCTATCACTACTGATTGGTTAGGTTGAGCCTCCACGGTGGCAACAAATGCTACAGGTTGAGCTACAGGTGGTGTTGGTTGCACAACTTGTTGGGTAGGTTGAATTGCCTGTGAGATTTGAGCTGCAATGTTAGATTGTAATGCATGTGTGATATTATGTATCATTTTTTGCACAAGAGTCAATATATTAATAGGAAGTGCTATGATAGCCTCGGCGGGTTGAGTAAAATCAACATGACGTGAATAGAGGAGCAAGGACCCCTTGGGCATGTACACTTCTATAGTTGTTCTCGAAACTTCTATTGTGTGAGTGATAATAACACTTATGCTCTTTAGATCCATTATAAGCAATTAAAATTTAAGCAAAATAAATATCGAATAAATAACTAGCTAAACTAGAACAACGTATCCCTTACCAGTCTAAGAAGGAGGGATATTAAGTTAAAAGATAATGAGTATTGTTTAATTATGATTTGTTCGTGAATCACACCCAATGAATTGAGTGTAAATGAACCGCAATCAATTGTGTCTTATTCATAAAATGTTTCCAATATTTATAGAGGATGGTGCAATGATGATATTCCATCTTTGTTCATGCTTGAATTCATGCTTGAAAGTGATCTGAATTATGACGTTTATGGTATTTTACATGTATGAGCTCATCGTTCGGCTACTTTTTGGCCCGACCGACTAAGTTTAACTTATTTTGGGTCAACGAGATAAACTCGGTTAGCTGATCTTATTCAACATGAATCGATCGGTTGATCTAGCTTGAATTTCAATCCTCGATTCCTAATGAGAAGCCTTTAGGGCGTTCATGAGATGATTGGAGACATGGTAGAACTAGATCTTCTCTCGGATTAAATCAACTGGAGGGTAGGCCATTGTATCAGGTCGGCTTTCTTTTAGTAGTTGGCTCGGATGTTCTTTTGTCTCATTTTTGCCGAATGACCCATGCCCGGATCATCTAATAATTTTGTTGTTTGCCTCATGCTCTGGTCAATTTTGGCCTTATTGGCTTGACCCTTATGCATTACTTGCTTGATCAAGTGGGCCTCACAATCTCTTAGGGTTTGTTTGGGACAGTTTTTTGTCTGTTATGTTTTTCAAACCGTCACCACAATTCTAATTGAGGAATTGATTTCTTATTGATTTTCAAAAATTTATGTGGTAGAAAGCTGCTTTTTCAATATGAGCTGTTGAAGTGAGGAGCTTGCCAAAAAACTGTGTTTTGAATTTTTGAAAATAAAATAAATTTATAAAAGTTACCGCAGTTTCTTGAACAATAGTTTCTCCTGGAGCTTTTCAATCAGTTGCAACTGCCTCAAACAGAACCTTAGTAGTGAGTCAGCCTTCACTATACTTTTTTGTTTGATCTCTTTAAGATCAGTGCTGACAAATTATATGTACAACAGTAGTTGTTAGAAGGTAAATTTTTTTAATTATGTTTAGCCCTATAAATTCTTTTTATAAAAAAATTAAAAAAAAAAACTTATTTTCTCATTCTTTTTTATTTATATATATACTTGAGCTTTCCTATTGCTAAGACTATAATTTTTTATTAACCATGCAATAATATTCATACTGTTGACACTAAATAAAAAAAATAACAATAAAATGGAAATTTATTTGGAGGATAGAATGTAGAAGCTACCATTTTGCTAATCTGAATATCTGCTTCATTAATTAAATGAGACATTTACAT
>NW_018240716.1:760-7076 GCF_001263595.1 Phalaenopsis equestris | reverse complement strand
AAACAACATACAAAATTTTACAATCTGAATTTTTTTGGCCTACAATTTTTAATGATGTTAATACTTATTATCAAAACTTATTATAAATGTCAAAGAGTAGGAAATATTTCTAGAAGAAATGAGATGCCCCTCAATTATATGGTAGAAGTTAAAATATTTGATGTTTGGGATTAGATTTCATGGGATCATTTATACCACATTTCAAAAATTTATATATTCTGTTAGCAGTGGACTATGTGTCTAAATGGATAGAAACTGTTGCTTTACCTCGATGTGATGCTCAAAGTGTTGCAAAATTTTTGATAGTCAAAGTGCTATTTATGATAGTGAAAGTGCTATTTGTGATAGTGAAAGTGCTATTTATCTGGCTAAAAACCAGGTGTGCCATGCGAGAATGAATCATATTGTTGTCAGGTATCACAAGGTCAGAGAATTGATTGCTTATATTGAGACGCTGTTACAGAAGGTAGATGCTGTTGCAGAAGGTTCATACTGATGAAAATTCAACTGATGTGTTAGCCAAGCCAGTTACTATCAAGAAGTTCTTGCATTTCTTGGATTTGTTGAAAGTTTGCAGTTGCTAGAGAATCATGGAGGCCCAACCCTCTTTAGTGTGTAAGAAACTCAATGATGTATTTCTCCTAAGGGGCTGGATATTTGTCAAGGTAGAGATTTATTAAGCATGGCTCATATACTATATAAGGGACATATGTTGAAATGAAGGGGAGTAGAGCGGAGCAGAGCAGAAGAATCTGTCAAATCCGGGGAGTTTCGTTATGTGGGTTGGGGTGTGGGCAACGACCCATGGTACAGTACATGGATAATTTTGTAATTACATTTTGTACTTCAGGGTTTACTCCGGGGCTATATATATGCTTATTTGTAACCTTAGGGAGCATCCCATAGTCTTGTACTTTTTTTCTGAGATTAAGGAAAACCGCCGCTCTGCTTATGAGGACATAGACATATTTGCCGAACCTCGTTAAATCTCTATGCACTCCTCTAGATTTGTCTCAATTCCTATATTTCTTCGCCCTAATTTCTCAACATTAAATCTAGGATGAGTGATGCCCGAATGGATTTAGTGTGTTAGTTTTTGCAAATATTTTTCAATATTACAAAATACACACGACAAATACAATAACCAATATGCAAATTAATCCCAATAAAATAGCTTTAATTAAAATAGTTTTATCTTTTAAAAATCTTTAAACTGCCAAATCCCCTTTAAAAATAACGTAATTATATGTATCACTCAAGTAAAAAAGGGCTTTAATGGAGTCTTAGATATAGATCCCACAGGGACGTTCGAAATGTCTATAAATAAGTTCTTAAGATTATAATGTAAAGTACAATTTTTAAAATAGAAAAAACTAAAGTGCTAAATTTTAATATTAAGTAACAAGTGAATGTTAAATAAAATGTAGTTGAAAGACAAAGTTAACTAAAATAAATGCTAAACTTTCAAAAGTAAATTTATTAAAATTAAGATAAGTTTTTGTGAAAAAAAGCTCAAATTTAAGAAAGCATCCTTCCCCTTTATAACGAGTATATGGATTGTGAAGATATTAAAATCATTTGAAAATATTTATAAGAACTATTTTGTGCCAAATATGAGCAATCTTATTTTTTACGCTCTTCTAAGTGCACAAGGAAAATTGACCATTCCAAAGTTTAGTTTGTAATTCAAGAAGGTACAAGCTCTCATTTTAGAGTTTCATTTTCTCCCTCCACCTAGGAGCTAACATCTTGTATCAAAACTTAAAACAATAAATCAAATTGTGGGTTTTAGTCTGTCACTTTAAAGTCCTCTAATTTTACACCCAACAAATTATATTTCCTTATTTATTTGCACCCAACCTCATGAATGAAATACTCTCCCATGAAATCAAATGTGATTCTCCCCATGTTGTAGAAATCATAGGCCTTTCGGAACATATGTTTCTCAACATTTTTTAAGACTACTCAGAATTCATGAGAAGGGTATGAAAAAACATGAATTTCATATATAAAAAAAAGTTTACAAAATAAAAGAAATAAAAGACACAACTTTTCTCACAATCCTTCCTAAGTAAATCGCTAGAAGTTCTTTTCAAGGCTTTCTCTCCTTACAAGCACTCTCAATTCTCTCTTAGAAGTGTAATGAAGAAGAAATCTCTCACCTTCCCTCTCCTCTTACAATCCTTGAAGAAAATTTCCAAGCCCTTGACTTTCTCTCTCGATCTAACTCTCCTTGTCTCCCCTTCATGCCACACTATCTCTCTTTCAAGTCCTAGACTTCCCTCTCATTTATGAAATGTTGACTCCCTCCAAAAAGAATTCAAAATTTCCTCTAAAACTTTATTCAAAAGTTAACTCTTTTGAATTCAAAAGACATGTCCATTGATTTAAGAGACATATTCTTTCATAAAAGAAGCTTCCAAAGTGTCTAGATGCATTAGATTACTCCAAGGGGTTTTTAGAACAAGTGCCCCTTTGAAAATTTGAGCAAAATTTGTCTCAAACTGCCTTCATCCACAAAAAAGTTATCTCTAGCGCGTCTTGCACCAAATCTGGTGCATCTTGCGCTAGCTTTCTGTCAATTGGCGAAAATGGCGCCAAAGATGCACTAGTTTGCTGAAGACCGCGCTGTTCTAGGTTTTGGTGCATCTAGTGCTAATTTGGTGCATATTGCGTCCATTCTCTGTATGTTGGTGCATTTTGTGCCAATCTGGCGCATCTTGCTTCAGAATCCCAAAATTCGCTCTTTTGGCTCTAAATTTGTCCTGTTTGCTACTTTTGTTCCAAATACCTAAATTTGAAATACCTGCAACAAAAAAATAGAAATACCCTTCTTTAAAATGTAATATCACAATAAAATAAGCATAAAATATATACTTAACACTATATATTATTTTGGTGTATCAAAATCTCCCAAACTTAAATGTTACTTGTCCTAAAGAGACACTTTTATTTCATAAAAGCATATACATAGGGTAAGGACTAATTTATAACTTCTATAATTTAGTTCAATAAATAAAATAGTAAAATTTAAGAAAAATCTTTAGTGACTTAGATTTAAATTCTAAGTTTAAGAGTATTTAATAGATAATTTTAAGATTTCTGAATATTTATTCATTTCAAGAAGAATTATAATTTTCATATCAAGGATATTTAGAATATTCATATGAAAAAATACTTCATGAAAACTTTACTAATAATGCTACTAATAATCCAATATAAGTTTAGAAAATGTAATAAAGTTTTTTCTTTAAGTTGATTCAAGTGAAACCCATTTTCGATTGGGCATCTCCTTAAGCTTCTCCTCACTTATTTTTTATTTTCTTTTACTTTCTTTTTCGTTTCTTTTTCTCTTTATTTTAATTTTAGTAACTTTTCAATCCTTTCTTTTATTTTTCTTTTTCAAATGAGTATTACTATATCTTGATAGTCTTTAATTGTTTTGAACTTCACTATCCTCTTCTTACAGTCAAAACTCCTTATCTTTCTTCACTTTATAAATTCATATTACTCTATGATTTTCATAAAGTTTCATTCTTTTCTTCTTACATGAAACTCTAACATTCTTAATTGTTTAAAAGTACAATTTCCTTTACTTTAAATCGAAAATCTTAGTCTTATCATACCAAATATCTTTAACTTTAGAATTGAACTTATTAAAAATTTTTACCTAAATTTACCATAATATTCATAAACAAAAGTATAGTCATTTTAAGTTAAATCTTAACATCCCAGGTCATGTTAAAATGATTTTAAAAATAGTGTCACTTAAGGACAAATAAAATTTAGCTTATTTCTTTTTAAAAGAAAATTTTCTTCCCACCAAACTTAAGCTTTTAGGTATTTTAAAAATATTATAGCACAAAATTTTGTTTGTGAAAGAAAATAGTAAGTGCATGAAAATAAAAACTAACTTGTAGAGGATTTCTGACTGTGATATTGGGCTCTGTTATATGATATACAAAACATATATGCATTTTTAGACCTATTTTTTATACTCATTTTTGGTGATATTGCACTTTAATAAAATGTATTTTTATGTTTTCTAGTAGGTTGTTGAATTTTAGGACTTAAAGCAAAAAGAAAGCAAAAAGGAACAAAAAAGGATGAAATTTAGATAAAAAATGAAGAAGTTGAAAATTTGTTCAGCGCCGACGACGCCGTTTGATAGAGAGCATTGAATTAAATATCGGAAAGCTGGCGCTGACGGCGCCAATGTCTGTTTAGCCTCTATTTCTAGAATATTCAACAAATCTAAATGATTTTTGAAGTGTTTTTGGAGGCACCTATTGGAGAACCGGCTCTAGGCTTTATTTGGGGCCAAAATTGTTCAAAAAAAGTGCCTCGTCCTGACATTTCATCACCCTAATTCAACCTTCTACTCATCGCACATTCCTCCATTTTCATTCCACAATGTTTTATACTCATTTTTGGTGATATTGCACTTTAGTGAAATGTATTTTATATGTCTAGAAGAGGCTACAAGGGATTTCTATATTTCCCCCCAACCTACTGAAGGAGAAAAGTGAGATATTTCTTCTTCCTTCATTGTCTAGAAGAGGCTACAAGGGATTTGCTTTGAGAAAAAGCTTTAGATAAGTGTTGTTTGTTTATTAGTATTGTACGAACTTTATTTTGTATATGAAATTTGTGGTTTGCTGTATCTTTCTCATGAAGTTTGAGTAGTTTACTTTATCTCTCCCTATCTGAGATATGGTGAAATGAAGAGATAAAATGGACGTGCCAATATTAAAACATAAAATAAATTGTGATGACTTTTCAACTTTGAACTTAATTTACTTTTTGATATAGCCAATTGGATTGTTAAAATATGTTGTGAAACATATGATCCAAGAGATGGAGTATGTGTTCTACAACAGAGTGAGGATCTCATTTGATTCCATGAAGGAGAACTTCGTTCATGAAATTAAGTGCAAATAAGTAGGGAACTATAATTTGTTGAGTATAGAATTGGAGAATCTTTAGGATTGGAGAATCTTTAGGATGAATCTTTAGGATGACAGACTAAAATTCCCAATTTAGTCTTAGTGTTTAAAAGATAAAGTGAGAGTTAGGTGAAGAGAAGTGGGAGCTCTGGAGTGGGAGCCAGTATCCTCATAGTCTAGCAGCAGATTTAGGGACTAAACCTGGGATTAGCTAATGATTTTATATAACACTGTATCAGGGTGGAGAATTAAAACTCCTCTTATTTGACATAATACATACTTAAACCATTTATCTCATCTCATTTTACCAAAATCTCATTTTATCTCTCTCTTGTAGTGGGAAATTCATTGTAGTGGGAAATATGCTTTTTCACATAAGAAATTTTCATCACATAAACATAGTTGAATAGTTTAATAGTTACTATTTAAACTTCGTATTTCAGTTTTGTTGTTAGTTAAATAATTTAGTTATGATAATATCTCAAAATTTGAAATTAGCGACACTAATTTCGTTTTGATTTTCTGTGAATTTCCTAATAAATTTATCATTTCAAATTTAAACATTCCCCGTGAGATCGATATTTGGGGCTGGCTTAAATAGAAAGTCCTTTATTACTTGATAACGATACATATATTTGCGTAGAATCCCAATATTAGTTCTTAAATTGCTAATTTATAAAATATTACATCAAACTTTTGGCACCATTGCATAGTAGAGTTAACTAAAAAATTTTTACATAACTATATAATTGTGGGTTCAAGTTTTTAGCACCGTTGCCGGATCATGTTTTTGTCATCGTTGCCGGGAAGGTAACAGTAATTTAAATAGATTTGGTAAATTAGGAAATTTAGAGATAATTAATTAAAATAAAAAAAAATAAAAAATTCAAAAAAGAAAATATATTTTTATTTAAGAGTTATTTTTAAGAAATTTTTCTTTATTTATTATATTTGTTTATGCAAAAAATTGAATCTGAAGGTTTAGTACCTTACGATTCAGAATTAGGGCATACTATTAGAAAAATTCAAAAACAACAAAAAGAAACTAAAAACTTAAACGAAATGGCAAATAACTTAAATAATCAAATAAACAAAAAGCAACAAAGACCTTTAACAGATTATGCTAATTCAACAACAGATGAACTTCACTTGACTATTCAAAATCCTGATGTTGCTACTAATTCATTTGAGCTTAAACCTGTTATCATCCAAATTGTACAAAATAATCAGTTTGGAGGAACACATACTGAAGATCCAAACTTATATCTTGCTAGTTTTCTTGAAATTTATGCTACTTTTAAATATGACGGAGTGTCTAATGATGTTGTTACACTTAGACTTTTTCCTTTTTCATTAAGGGATAAAACCAA
>NW_018240716.1:0-726 GCF_001263595.1 Phalaenopsis equestris | reverse complement strand
AACTTGGGGAGACTTATCACAAAAATTTTTATCTAAATTTTTCTCACCATCGAAACCTGCTAAGCTTAGAAATGATATTACATCTTTTTGTCAGTTTGAAGGGGAATCGATATATGAAGCTCGCGAAAGATTTAAAGATCTTCTTAGGAAATATCCACACAATGCTCTATTATATTGGTTAATAATTCAAATATTTCATAATAGATTTGTAGGATCAGTTAGATCTATTATAGATGCTGCTGTGGGTGGATCACTAATGTCAAAATCTTTTGATGAAGCATATTCTTTAATTGAAGAAATGACTACCAAAAATTTTCAATGGCCCTCTCAAAGGGTAAATCCTAAGAGAGTAACTAGTATTCATGATTTTGATACAATGTCAACTTTAGCATCTTAAATTGCTGCTATTTCAAAAGAGATTGATAAAATAAGAGTGAACTATGCTCAAATACCCCTATTATTATAGGAAAATGCACTAGGATAGATCATTGATACTCAATGATCTAATGAAACTTTAAATGCTATCAATAATCAAAATAAAAATCTCCATTCTAAATTTTATAATCCTGGATGGAAAAATCACCCTAATTTTAGTTGGAATGATTGACCGACTTTTTGTAAAACGATAAATACAAGAATTTGATGGCGCTACTAGAAGATTTAATTTCCAGCAAAGGCGTCCAACGGCTTCACCGCGACTTTATAGATGTGTCTAATTTGATTAAG
>NW_018240715.1:0-301 GCF_001263595.1 Phalaenopsis equestris | reverse complement strand
CTTAATCAAATACAAGATTCATCGAAACAAGCTTCCACGAATACCAAAGAAGAATGGAATGAAGTCTGGAGCAGATCATCCAAGAAGCTACTGAAAAAGATCTAGTCTGCATCAAAATAAGCCTCTATTCAGAGTCCGCAACATACCAAGCCCGAGATGAAGATTTCGCCAGGAGATCTGTCATCATCAAGAACAAAGAACAACAAGAAGAAAAGTGTCACTGCAAAGATTGTTAGCACAGCGGGTAGGATAGGGGCTGTCTCTATTAGATTGGTTGTCTCGGATTCGAGGAAAAAAATCC
>NW_018240714.1:0-687 GCF_001263595.1 Phalaenopsis equestris | reverse complement strand
AACCTAATCAACTAATGATGATGACTAATGGAAGTATCATGGATTGATTGATTGACATGTTGCTAATGGTGTGCCCTCCTAACTTCAATGGCACGATAAACCAAATCGAATCTGATGCATGGTTCCATGATATCGAGAAGAAGTTTTAAGGAATTAATTACCCTCAAGATCTTAAGGTTGACATTGCAACATTTCAATTACACAAAGAAGCTGATGATTGGTAAGAGAGTCACAGTTGCAATACGTTTAGACCTGACATAATAATTTTCAGAGCTGATTTCAAGAAACGACTCTTGGGGTATGTTTTTCTATAGTAGACTGGGCTAAGCTGATGAATGACTTAAGGAAGATCCAGTATGGAATTAAGATCATTTGGGAGTCTTGACATGCCTAAAAATGTGCTACTTCTTTGTTTACATTTTACACTCAGTTTTAATGATATTGCATTTTAAAGGAAAATATTTTATGTGTTTTTGGTTACAAATGCAAGAAATGTAGTTTTGGAGAAAATGGAGAAAAAATGGTGCAATTTGGAGTCAAATAGAGCAAAGAAAGAAATTTTGATCTGACACATTTTTATGTCTTTCTATGTTTAATCTACTTTACATTATCACATGTTTTTGAATGAAATTACACTTTTAAAAAATGTTATTTTCAGGTTTATCTTCTAGGTAAAACACTTGGAGC
>NW_018240713.1:0-404 GCF_001263595.1 Phalaenopsis equestris | reverse complement strand
GAGTAAACACCTCAGAGGGCGTAGGATTACGTAAGATAATCCCACAAAAGTGCTCGATGGAACTAAAAGGTATAACACCTTCAGAAGCAAAAAAACGCTCTGAGAGAAGGGAAAGGGTTCCCCCGGCGGTAACGATCGTATCCATCCTCTTGCTCTTCCGCGTCGCGGGGCAAAAAGGGACAACGATCAAAAACAGGGAAAGGTCATGAAACCAATCATAAGGTACAACGACATCGATGCTTGCGATAATGCAGCAACCGAACTGTCGAGGGTGAGAAAGGGACAGAATGCATCAAATTGCTACCTTTAGAAACTAACAAATGGACTGAAAAACAAGCTCTCACAAAAAGTCTCAACTGTGACTCGAACGAAGAGAACCAAGTCACGATAATATGAGCGAAACT
>NW_018240712.1:0-363 GCF_001263595.1 Phalaenopsis equestris | reverse complement strand
AAACTAGATCCATATTCAATAACAGTAGAATGTGTCAACTTGCTCAACTTCAAGATGTGAGAACCAATAATGTTCCAGACAATACAACCTCTCAAAGAAACAAAGTCATCAAAATATGACTCATAAGTGAAAAGCATCTTGTAAGAGTGCGTGATATAAACAAGTTGAATGCCTAATAAACTACTATTTGCATTTATCTCCATTAGTTACCAAACGCATGACTTATATCTAAACTAGATCCATATTCAATAACAGTAGAATGTGTTAACTATTCCTCCTTATGGTTATCATCTATATTCCACCCATTCCAGTTTAAGGTAAGCTAGTATCTTTTTAAATGTCATTTTTCTTATAATATAAAGA
>NW_018240711.1:0-2089 GCF_001263595.1 Phalaenopsis equestris | reverse complement strand
CAAAGCCTCATTCTCTCGCTAGTGAATCCAAACAATGATCAGGCCGGTGGTGCCAACCCGTCATTTCTTAACCCACTTTTGTCAAGCACTGCTTTAAATAGGATGTTCCCAGAGCATTTGGTGTTAACCAAAACACTTCCCGCCTGGTAGTTGTTGATCAACTTAGTAACAATAATCACATCATTTTACGGCTTCCCTTTCGGTGACAGATATGCATATGTAAATAAAAAGCAGAGAATGATTATGCTTGTAAGAAGCAACAGAACATACCTCTCTTGATCGAAGCCTCTTTTAACAGGATTGACGGATTGACTCTACACCTCCCCCAAAGATAGTCAGAATGATTCTGGCTATGTGAAATTCATTCGCTTGGACGAGTCCATCTAACTGATCCTCAGCAGGCCCCTTCCCCTGCCGCCCAGAATATATCCCTCGACAGCCACAAACTCCTAGAGTGTCCTGGCCTTAGTGAGCTCCTTCACTGAGTTTCAGAGATGACAGCACTCTTTAGTGTCATGACTGTGATCATGATGGTAATCACAGTACTTGTTCAGGTTCTGGAACCCTGGTTCAACTTTTATTAGAGAAGCTTTTCTGAAATACTCCTTATTTTGTATAGCTGCAACTAACTTAGCCATCAAAACATTCAACAGGGTTAAACCCGACATTTCTTGATAAACATGCGATCACTCGTAATACTGAGGTGGTAACTAGTTAGAAAATTGTCTCTAGCTCTGATTCCCTTTATTGTCTCGGTTATTCCAGGGCTTTTTGACATAGCGTGGACGTCAGATGGGATATTGGGCATACCTTGGATTCTTCGCCTCCTCTTGAGCCTTCCTCTTCTTTGACTGATGTTCGGTAAATTTTTGTTTGCCACTAAATGGGCCCATTGCTTCCTCAGCATGAATATGATTGTTGGCCATGTCCAATAGTTCTGGGAAAGATTTTGGTTCTACCATGTTTAAGTCGTACATAAATCTCCCATCTCAAATCCCTTGTGTCAGAGCAGTCTAGGAAACCAAAGGTTGCGAATGTTTTATCTCTAATAGCTCTTTCTGGAATTGATTAATGTAAGACCGTAGACTCTCATTCTCTCCTTACTTTATTTGAAGCTGAGTCTGAGACTTCTTCCTCGACTTTTACACATTGGCGAAATGCACAATGAAAATCTTCTCAAAGGAACTACCGAAGAGCTGAATCCTTCATTATTTTGAGAAAAAGGCGACACTTCATCACATTTTTAATTTACGATACTCCAACTGATGATTTTAAAAAAGCCAAATGGTCAGCCTGATCGCTCTTCCCCTTGTAAGGAACCAAATGAGGAACTCTTAACTTTACCCATGACATGACACACCTAAAAGTTACATACATTTTATACACATTTTATGCTCATTTTTAATGATATGGCACTTTAATGGAATGTATTTTGTGTGTTTTTTTATTTCAGGTACAAGAGTTGAAGTTTTGAAGAAAATAGAGCAAAAATGGTGTAATTTAGAGTCAAATTGACTAAGGAAGAAAATTCTGACATGATGCATTTTGATGTCATTTAATGCTGAATCTCTTTTACATTTATCACATTTTTTTTAATGAAATTACATTTTAAAGAAATGTTATTTTCATGTTATTTTATAGGTATATGATACACCTAAAATATATAGTGTTTTTAGACGCATTTTGATATCTATTTTTTAGATATTGCGCTTTAATGGAAGGTATTTGTGTGTTTTTCTTTGAGGTATAGGTAAAAAGATGAAAAATGCTTAAAGGGGTGAAACAGGACCAAATTTGGAGTAAATAGGTAAAAATTGGACAAGAGTGTTTTGGCGCCTAAGCGCCAGATCCGCCGCTTACGCCCGGATAAATAGAGAAGGCTGAGCCTAAGCGCTAGAGGCACCGCGCTTACGTGCCAGTCGAAGTTATTGGATGAGTAAATTTGGTTTTTATAAATTTTGAAGAGGTTTTTGAGGTCTCATTGGCTTAATAGGTGGTTAGAACCCCTATGGACGAAAATTATTGTGAAAGTAGGCAGCTCTTGGAGAAATACTTCGAATCAAAAAATATTTTGAAGAGATACCAAGAC
>NW_018240710.1:0-358 GCF_001263595.1 Phalaenopsis equestris | reverse complement strand
TCTTAAATTTGAAAATTAGGAAACTGTTACCCTATATTTTTCTTTTATGATGTTAGTATGTTTGTTTTTATGCTAAGATTGTGAAATCAAGTTAGTGTGTTAGTTTAATTTTATTTTTATACCCACTGCTTAGAAGTCTATTGAGTCTCTACATATTTAATTGAAATGTAATATAGAAAATTTAATCAAAAATTAATTTTACTCACGTTTTTAGTTTTATACTTGTATCATTAGGGTTTAAAAAATCCTGTTAGTATGTTATTTTAAATTTTATTTCCTAATATATACCTGATACTAAACTGTTTAATTGTTAAAAATTTAAATTGGGGGCGAGGATGAAAAATATTTTCAAAACTGG